>NC_048298.1:68734959-68769111 GCF_013100865.1 Trachemys scripta elegans
ACCCCCCCTTCTCCCTGCCCCTGACTGCCCCCCCCAAACCTCCGCCCCATCCAACCCCCCAGCCCCCTTACCGTGCCACTCAGACCAGCGTGTCTGGCTCCATGCAGTGCCAGACACACTGCTGCATACGTGCTGCCGTGCTCCCCCGCAGAGCCACAGCCTCTCCTCCCTTTCCCCCCCCAGCACCTGCCTTCCAGATTTGAACACCTCAAAATTCAGGAGTGCTCAAGCTCAGTTTGGGCTGCTGTTACTTCATTTCTCCCAAATCAAATATACTGATCCAGTGTAACTTGCTGTAGAAAAAGTAGAATAAATTGAGCAAGAAATGCTTCCCAGCGGTTATTAGGACTGGAATTGCTATTTTCAACTGCCATTGCCTTTGTTTGTTTGTTTGTTTAAAAGGAAGACAGTGATATTGCATCGGCAAATTCCCCATAGAAAGAAAGAGTGGAACAAAAGAATAATAAAGGCACCTCAACTTTTCTTCATTTATGTAGGACAGTCTTATAATATGCATCCAGATATCCTCCAGTCCCACAAGCTGAAAATTGTTCCACTTTACTGCAGTTCTGTAACCATATGGGAACCAATCCTGTCTGTGTTCTGTGCACATCTAAAATTCGTGCTGAATGACCTGCCCTGGGAGCGAGTTACCAGTGACCCAGGGCTGCGGCGGAAGGAGGGTGCAGGTTCGGGGGAGAGAGCACAGGGCTGGGGCAGCAGGAGGTGGGTGTGTGTGGGGCAGTGATGGGGGGGAATGAGGGAGCCCAGAGCTGGGGCGGCGGGGGGTCTGGCGAGGAGCCCAGGGCTGGGATGGTGGGCAGCCAAAATTTTTTTTGCTTGGGGCGGCAAAAATCCTAGAGCCGGCCCTGGAAGGATCGTGCACACCTGGGAGGTAGGGGAGAGGGAATAAAGGGGATTGCTGGACCCTCCCCTGTCTGGGGCTGACTGCCAGATTTGCCACCGCCACCAGGGCTGACAGCCCAAGCTCAGGCTCTCTCCCCCATACACTGGTAGGTGGCCGTGGGGCTCTGGCTGTCAGCCCCCTCCCGCACCCCAAACCTCTGAATCAGTCTGGTGAAAATGAGCAAGTCAGTGAGGGTGGGGAAAGCAAGTGACAGAGGGAGGGAAGGATGGAGTGAGCGGGGGGTGGGGGCAGGGGGCAGGCCAAGGATGTTCAGTTTTGTGTGAGTAGAAAGTTGGCAACTCTCCCTCTCACCTAAAGGAAGCTGTTATCCCAGGAGGAGGATGGTCTGCTGGTGCCATGGGCTGGATATAGGAGGTGCTCTGTGGGATCCCAGCACTGTCTTTCCTCTACCAGAGTGGTGGGGGGTCCATCCCCATGTGGTATCCCAAGAGAGGGCAATGGAATACTAGGGTCTGCATGGTTTATGCGGGGATCCCAGCCTGGCTCTCTCCCCCTACTTTGGAAGTTGGAGGTGTTCATGCTGCATGTGATGCTCCCAGAGTGTTGGATGGAACACTGGGGCCATGCAAAAACTGAGTCTGGTGGGTAGTCAGGGGATGGGGAAGTGGGCTACCTGGCCTGGTTTTCCTGTATCTACCCCATTGTTATAACTACTGTGGCAATTCCTAGGTGTTTGCATTATAGTGCATGCTACTAGTGCTTTTGCAGTGGTATGGGCATAGCTCTTTAGAATATGTATGTGTGCAGTTATTATTTTGACATGCTGCTAAATTTTTCCTAAGCTACACAAGACAGAATGGAAATGGTCACTTTTAACCATTTATATGTCAACTAAACCTAATGGAATTTCCTGGCACAAAAAGAGGCAGTTATTTTGTCAGACGGTTTTCTTTTTACCAAATTCCAAAGGCCTGCAACAAACAATGGAGATGTTAGAGCTTCTAAAAAAAAAAATAAAAATAAAAATTGGAAGAATCTTTTACGGGGTTAGGTAGCCTAAATACAGGGGTTGCTACAAGTTCCTCCAATTTTATTTATTTATTTATATAAAAACCTCTCATTTCGTTGTTATGGTCCAATCCTATTTAGAGTCCTACTACATTTTTGGTCTTGTTGATATCTTGTGTCAAAGAGTTCAACAGGGTAATTAAACACTGAGTTTAGAAAAACTGTATTTACTTTTATCTATTTTAAATTCACTGCCTTTTCAATGTCATTGCATTTTCCCTTGTTCTTGTATTATGAGACAATAAAGAAGAGTGCCCAAATTACCTTCTCCATCATGCTTCCCTCAATTAAGGAGCTCAAGGGACTGACTTATGAGGAAAGACTTGAAAGAACTATATAGGCCAGGTTTCTACAGTTGCCTACAGGTGCCGAGCAACTGCAACTCCCATCATCTTCAGAGTCCTGAGTGCTTAAGTACCCTTGAAAATCAGTCCTTACATGCATATCTTGACTTAGTGATAAGTAAGGGCCTGTCTACATAAGAAAGTTGCACCAGTTTAACTTAAGATATGATTAAAAACTGGTACAAAAGGCTGTGCAGACACTTGTTTCAGTTTAAACCGGATCTATTTTAGTTTTGCTTAAGTTGGTTATGAACAGGTTTAAGCTAAAACAAAGTAAGCCATTCTTAAACTGAAGTAAGAGTGACCACACAGTAGCTCTCACCAGTTGAGCTAAATTGGTTTAAAAACATAAGTGAAACCAGTAGGGGGCATGATAACAGTTTATTTGAAGAGTGTAAGGAAGGAAGTTAAGAATTAAGTAAAATGGTTCAGGAGGCTATATCTAGGAATAGTGGGATGAAACAGAGAGAAAATTTAAGGCTAAATTTTAAGAAAAACTTTCTGGCATTGAGATCTGTTAGGCTGCTTAATATAGTCCTGAAGGAAGTGCTCTGAGCTGCATCACTTTTAATAAAGACCGAATAATGTTGTAGAAAATATACTGTAGGGAACAATCCTGCATTGCCAAAGAGATGGGCTAAATGACCTAGCAGGTCTTTCCCAGCTCTAATTATTATTAGTCCAGCGGTTCTCAGACTGTAGGTCATGACCCCAAAGTGGGTCATTACCCCCATTTTAATGGGGTTACCAGGGCTGGCTTAGACTTGCTGCGGAACGGGCGTTGGGGCTCAGGTTACAGGCTGCTTGGGCTTCAGCTTTGGTCCCCCAGACCCGGGGTGGTGGGGCATGGGCTTTGCTCCCTCCCCTCCCCCCCGGCCAGGGTGGCAGGGCTCAGGTGGGCTCATGCTTTTGTTGTCAGAAGGGGATTGCAGTGCAATGAAGTTTCTGAACCCCTGTGTTAGTCTATGGTTCTATGATCATGGAAACTCAAATAAGAGGACATTCTTCCAGGTCATAGTTCAGTTGTATCAGTGGGGAAGTATGTTTACGTTGAATTCTGTAGACTTTGGTCTCCTGGGCTTATGGTTGGTGCCCTTTGGTCTAAAATTCACATGCAACTTTTTTGCATTCCATTTTTTTTAAACAATTGTCTCGCTTGCTGAGCTAGTCCTTTGCAATGTTTTATCTAGCAGCTGTTTGGTGATTCAGCCACATATTTATTTAAATCATTCAAATTAATTGCAAGAAGGTAGTCTGGACTCATACAGAATATTAAGTTATCGGGCCTGTGAGAGATGTGGAGCATTGCTTGCTATATTTAATATGCAGCTGTATCTAATATCCAGAGAGAAACATGTGGTACACCTGAAGATGCTGCAACTAAACACATTTTGTGAGAATTAATTGGCAACTTTTGAAGCACCCATGAAATCGACAGGGACATGTTCTGAGAAGATAGATATGATTTTGCTGTATCACTAATAACAGGTGTGGATTTAAAATGCTGCAGAAAAAAGCAGTTAGCTGTTTGATAAAATTGCATTATTCAGCATGTTGTAGCACACTATGAGAGACTTTCTTTGTGATTTAATGGTATTTTTAAGATTGGAGGATTTAGAAGTATTGATGGAGCAGTGTGCCTTCTCTAGTTTCCACTATTGCATGGTAGAGGGTTTAACTATTTCATGTAAGAGTAATTTGTAAGACCTCTCTGTTTGTAAGCGTATGCAATTTATTTTATTTTAAGCAATGCCATATATTATACTTGAGACCTTAGTAAGACAAGTAACCTTTGTCTATTTGACTTCTTCACTGCTGCCAGACAGAAAATATTTCTCATTGGTAAGGATTGTCATTCATAGGATATCAGGATAGGCCAGATATGTTGGTCCGCATTGGAAGAAGCACATTTTTTTGTGTGTATCTGGTTACCAGGAAGAATAATTCATTGCAAACTTTTAGCTGCTTCAGAAAACTGATTAAGACCTATCAGTAGTGGACTGTGTTAGAGTACGGGTTTCTGAAAAAATATATAGTGGCAATTACATTTATTATTATTATTAGGACTGTCAAGCGATTAAAAAAATTAATCGAGATTAATTGCATGATTAATTGCACTGTTAATAATAGAATGCCATGTATTTAAATATTTGTGGATGTTTTCTACATTTTCAAATATATTTAATACATTTCAATTGGTATTCTATTATTTAACAGTGCAGTTAAAGCTGTGATTAATTTTTTTTAGTTAGTTGCATGAGTTAAGTGTGATTAGTTGAGATCCCTAATTATTATTAATTTTCATTACAGTAGTTCCTGGAGGCCCCCACCAAAATCAGACCCCTGTTGTGCTAGAGGCTATACATCAGGGGTAGGCAACCTATGGCACGTGTGCTGAAGGCGGCACGTGAGCTGATTTTCAGTGACACTCACACTGCCCGGGTCCTGGCCACCGGTCCGGGGGGCTCTGCATTTTAATTTAATTTTAAATGAAGCTTCTTAAACATTTTAAAAACCTTATTTACTTTACATACAACAATAGTTTAGTTATATATTATAGACTTATAGAAAGAGACCTTCTAAAAACGTTAAAATGTATCACTGGCACGCGAAACCTTAAATTAGAGTGCATAAATGAAGACTCAGCACATCACTTCTGAAAGGTTGCCAACCCTTGCTATACATACAAGTAGTAAAGAGAAAGTCTCTGTCCCAAGGATCTTACAATCTAAATAGACAAGAAAATGGGAGAAAGGACATATTATTCCAATTCTATTGATTGGGATTTGAGACGAGGCAAAATCTGGACCTCCTGGTAAATCGATATTTGGGATCTATAACATTAGAGGACAGCAGAAAAGAGAAAATAGACATCAAAATTAAATCCATTTCCTCCCCATTCCATAGGTTTAACTTTGCTTATAGCCCAAAATGCCTAATTTCTTCCACACAGAGGAAGGCATATCTGAGAAAGGCTTATCAGACAGAATGAGCAATGCATCTTCTGTATCTCTTTCCAGCCTGCAGACTTTGAATACAAATTACAAGTTTCCAGCACAAGCATCAAACATTAGTGCACTCCCCCCTACAGTTTGGTGCATAACTGAGGCAGTAAGCCAGATCTGTAAGAGAGAGGTGTGAGCACATGCCAAAATGGTCTGAAGGAACTATTGCAAAGGAGTAACATGAATGGGGCCTAATTAAAAAAAAATTAAATTAAATCCCTATGGAAACATGGAACTTGACTAGTCTGGCAGTTGCCCATGCATAGCATCCAATTAAGTCAATGGAGGTTGGATGTGCACCACAATTGGGTTGTCAAAGCCTGTGGTGGGGGGGGTGTGCGTGTGTGTTTTAAACTTACATTAAGCCCTTTCTCAGCACATTAGCCTGACCTTGGCATTTGAAAAGGGGTCATATTCTTGCACAGATGAACTGTTCTTGAACAATTTCTCCAGTGCATTAGGCGTAGACAAGGCTTTCTTCAACATCAAACATGTATGTCTTTTTTTCTTTAGTGACTGAAATTCAATCTTTATCTTTATAGTGATCACTCATTTTCAATTACTGTTTGAGTGTCCCTTCATTCCTCCTACATTGTTTTATTATTTCCTCACTTCCAGATTAGTTTACTGTGATATTGGTACTTTCTTTTCCAATCAAAGTTTTGATTTTTTTTAATATACATTGTTTTTGCTTCTTCAACCATGTAAAGTATATGAATGTATCCGATTATCTAATATCCCTATCTAGGTTTTATGCTGTGCTATCTGATCACTTATCTTTGATTTTTGATGTGAAACTTGGAGATTTTTACCTTTTTTTTAATGTGACTTTTGGGTTCATTCAGGTTCTAAATTCAAAGCAAAAATGAGCAGTAGCAACTCAAAACAAAACATCACCTAACAAAGAAATAAGGTTTGCACAGCTCCTTGGGAAATGACATTTCAGAGGTCTGCAAGCTCTACAGTTGTCAGTTAAATTATCTATTTCTCATGTATGATATAAATTCCCCTGCTCCACTTACTGGTTGAGGCAGTCTCCTTGAGGGTCATGTACTGTATATACAAAGCATGATAGTAATTGTACTTTTTGCTAAAATGGTATTTTCTCAACCACCCTTCCTACAGTATGCTTGGAATATCCTCGCTAATCCAATGTATCATGCAAACTCCCTTCCTTCAGCTACTTCCTCAAAAATCACTTTCTGGCATCGACATCTTTGTCTTGACTGAATTTGCTTCCTGTCACAGTTACCTTTGACCCCTCTGTGGTCTCCCTAAATGCACACCCTCAGGCTTTGTGCCCTCACCATTTCTGAAGTGGAATCCTGTAGTTCTGCCACACCTAGGATGTTTCTTCACAGCACACTTAGCTGGAGTTAGCACACTCAGTCCCAGCTTAAGTGAGAAGGACCACACTTCAAAACAGCACTTGAATTACATAGAGGGATTGGATTAGCAATTCAGAGTGACTGGATTAATTGCTGATGAGTTGTTGTAACTCAAGATGTTACATGCCCACTGCATTACTAGCTCAAGCTTCAACCCACCCTGCCCCCAATGGGTCAGCTAGCTTGAGTTTAAAGCATTACTTGAGCTAGAGACTTGTGTGTGTGGACAGGAGTCGAGTTAGGGATAACACTCAAGTTATAACTTGAGATAACTGTGCCGTGACGACAAACCCTTAGATTGGGTCCCTGGACTACTGCCCCCTGTGTGCCATACATGATTACTCTGCAGGCCGGACTAGGTTCAACACCTGAGAGTCTTCCTTTGGGTGCTGTGACCATTGGTGAAAATGGCGACCCAAAGCAGCTTTCTGAAAACAAAGTATTTAACCTGAACAGCAGGCACAAAGCATAACACAGGAGAAGGATTTTAATACAATAAATAAGACTATCTGACCTATAACCCTAGGTAAGCCTGTCTCACCTCAGACACCCCAGCCTCTGGAGTCTGCATTCACCTTAACTCTAAACTGCCCGTTTCCCCTGTTCAAAAAGGATGTCTCTTCTTAAGTTCAGTCATGTCCTTTGCCTTCTCCTGTGTCTCCTGAGCCAGTTTAAGCCATTTTGGCTGGCTCCAAAGGGTGTCAGAGATGGACTTCACAGCAGGTGGCTCCGCTTTAGCTCTGGTGTTTTCAGAGATGTTATCAGGAGCCATTGTCGTCCTTCCTGTGCAGCCAACCCCTTCTTGAATTAACCCCTTGTATTGATAAATTAAACAACCTCACAACAAGCCAACAAACAGCACATAATATTAATACATTATTACAGGCAGCCTCACATCTTTCACACTCTTCTCAAACTATTATTACAATATATATATTGAGTTAAATATATGTGTTTGTAACTAGAGCAACCAATAAGATATTTACATAAGAGTAACTCATGGTCTTTTACAGTTGTAACCCAAGCCTCATCCTTTTCATTCTCTGAAATTCATTATCATCCTTTCCTATATCTAAATAGATTCTGTAATCTCATAAGTACATGCACCTTTCTTCTTAGTTTGTAAAGAATTATGGGCTCCTATTGTCCAGCAGTAGTAATAAAAATATGGCCAAAGTATACTCTCAGGTGTATTTATAACTAACTCATATTTTCCTCCTAATGGTTCCCAAAGCACTTTGCATGTATAAATTATATTGTCCACCACTGAAGTGCGGCCATCTCAGAGTTGAGACACTACATTTGTTTTAACAGTGTTCAGTAACACTACAGAACAATTCTGAACAGGAATGGAGAATATTATGTATCATTGAAATTAGAGGGGGAATTTAGATAGGAAATTTTAAGTAATTGCACAAGTTGAAATATGGCCAAGTCACTGAAGCTAACACCTCTACTCTAGCAAGAAGTCCTGTAAGATATATATTAATTTAACATATTTGAAAGAGTGCACAATGCCTGCTCAGATGATAACCTAATTTCATTTAGATGGTGGCACTCAGTCATGTGTCTTGGTGTAGAATACTGTGCCTCCAACAGACTTGTTTTGCTGCACTCGAATTCTGTAGAAAATATGATAAAAAAGTGGAATGGAGCATGTAGTTGATATTGACTATCTCTCAAGAATATATTCTTGGATATATTTTTTCTTTTTCTCTCTCTGATGCTTGATGGCCAAAGAATTGATGATGGAAGCAAGAAAGAACATTCATGTCTGACACTGTTTTCAAGGGTGAAATAAAATGATATATAACAGAGGCTCTAGGTGCTATGCAGAGCATCTCAATCAATATAATGAAGTTGCTAACAAAAGCTAAAATGAAGTAAAAAAATGATCGAGTACATTCATTTGACTTTTGTGAAAGTACTATAGCCAGAATCCAAGCAAACTCCATTCTGGGATATATCTCTGACTGCTGGGGGTGAAAGTAAGGAATTACAGTTGCTTCAGCAGTTTTGGCAATGGCTTCTGGGAGTACGATAACCAATGGACAGCTCCCACATATTGCTAGGGACCATATTGCTTTAGCAAAAAAAATGTGAGAAGTGGACTCAATACATAAATGTGCACTCAGTCTGGTAAAATAAAGGGAAACACTATCCTGGTCTGCAAAATATCACTACAGAAGCAAAACAATAAGATCCCTATGTTATCCTTTGGTTTAATTTGGTTTTTTCCCCCAAGTTTGTGCAAATCTGTTGCTTGTGAAAAGGAAGGCCTAACTTCGCATCGGCTAGAGTCAAGAACGGTGCAGGCACATGCACTCCATCCTGACAAAAACAGTGCAGCTATTCCACCTGTGGTCCTCTCTTGAACACAGAATAAAAATAATATATGGTGTGTTTTGTCATGTGAAACAATGCAGGGACTAAGCCAGTCCCACCAACTAGCTATGTTTGAGTCCTAAAGCCAGGGTTTAAACAAGGTCTTCTGAGGTGGATGCTAACATATTACCCTATTCTGCCATCTTACTTGCAGATTTATTTATTTTGATTTATTTATGTTGAGTAAATTAAGAATCTGGAAGTGAGAAGGGAACTTGGTCCATACTACTGTGTTTTTTGCAAAGGGTAATAAAAATATGGAATAAGTTACCTGGAAATGTTATTGGAACAAAGAGTCAAATCCTGCAGCCCTTAATCAGTCCTTTCAGTGGAAGGCAATAGGAACCTTTGCCTGAATAAAGATTGTGGGATTTGTCCTAACTAGTATAAGTTAAAGCAGCACCTAACTTTGTGTCTGGTGATCAGGCAGATTGAGAGGAACAGTGATGGGGGAAGATGTGATTTAAAATAAATGTCATTCAAGCAAGGAAGGTATCTGAGACTGGATGGCCCTTTTCCTTTTCTTAAAGAGACTGTTCCTGCACCATTTAAGTTAGTGGAAGTTTTGTCTGTCATTGATATAAATGGGAGTAGGATCAGGGCCAAAATATTTCTCATTAGTTTCATTTACTAAAACTTCCAAAAGTGAAGACTATTTCATGTTATTATTATGATTATTTATCTATTAATAATATACTTTGCTCTTACAAAGCTTTTCACCCTTAGATGCACATTACAAAAGAAGTTAAATATTGTCCTAAGTATTGTCCTTTGAGTCCTAAGAATGCATGGCTGATCAAAATAGGTGCATCTTACTTTTTATACCATCTAATTAAGGACCTTATACAATACCCATTGAAGTCAGTGGAAGCCTTGTCATTGACTTCAGTAAAGCTGAATCAGGCCCTAAGGCCCAGATTTTTAAGGGTATTTAGGCATTGGTGCACTCAACATTGGAATTCCTAACCCATTCAAGAGCCTACATCTCATTTTCATTTCCTAAGTGGAGAGATGTGCTGGAGAGGCATGGGCTCCAAATAAGCAGAGGAAAAATGGAGCATATAGTCTGTAATTTTAATAATGTGAACACTGAAGAGTTATGCTTGAAATTAGATGGGCAGACAATACCAAAAACACACAGTTTCAAGTATCTGGGTTCCAGAATCTGGGAAAATTTGGAAATGGAGGGCAAAATTAGAGTTAGGATTGTAAATGTCTGGCTCAAATGGAGAGAGAGAGAAATGGTGTAGTATGTGACAGGAAGATACCCATAAAATTAAAAGGGAAAGTCTATAAAATGGCTGTCCATCCAGGTTTAATGTATGATGCTGAGTGCTGGGCAACAAGAAATATGAGCAAATGATCTGTTCCGCTGAAATGCGAATGTTGAGATGGATGAGTGGTGTAAACAATAAAGACAATATGAAGAATGTGTAAGCTAGAGTCATGCTCAAAATAACACTCATAAAAAACAATGAGGAAGCGTGGGCTCAGGTGGCTTGGTCATGTAAAGCACCATCTAGACTAGGTGGGTAAGAAAATCCCACATATCAAGCTTGAAGGAAAAAGAGGCTGACCCAAAAAGTGATAGGATGTCATAAAGGAAGACACATTTGTATGTGGGGTGATAGATGAGATGGCACTGAACTGAGAGCGCTTTGGAGGGAGAGGATTTGTAGAGCGGACCTTGTTTGGGATAAACGCAAGGAAGAAGTGCCTTAGTCTCTTGAAGGTGAGACTTAGCTTACTAAATAAATTAGGCTTTGCAGCGCTGAGCAGAGCAATGCCTAAATACCTTTAAAAATCTGGGCCTGATTGGTTTATATGCTAGACTGTATTGTGATATGTATTCTGAAATGATCAGAGATTATCAGTAAATGTTACCTCTCTGTTACCTGAATGAAAGTGTTAAAGAACTCCCTTGTTCTTTGTTCTCTGTTGCCTTACAAGTCAACTGACTGACAGAGCTCTGTCATCAAGAGTTTGATACTTGGATTTTTCATTACAGTATGAATAATGAGATATACAGTTATGAAAGGCAGACCTTTTTTTTTTTTTTTTTTTTTACTATTATTGCCTATGAGTTAAAAAATCCCATATCAAATAAATTATAAATTTGGGGCTATCATAAATCTGATTTATCAACTGAGGGCATGAATTATAATCCCCCATATTGAAAAGTTTGAAGACCACTGAAAAAAGCACTGAATGAAGCACATACAGACTGCCTTTCTGTGCTTTGCATGTTTAAAGTAATAAGGCCAGTCTAATTAAAAAAAATTGCATTCTGTTCAGCTCCTGCATTATAACACCGACAGTTTCACAGTATAGTGTGATTGCTTAGTAAAGGGGATAATATGATATATATGTCAGACAACCAAATGAACCAAGACGTCAAAATCAAACAGTTCACATCTTGGACACACTGAGCAATACAATTATTCTAAGTCTGCAACAAACTTTGCAAAGTCCAGATGTTGTTTGCAGCAATAGCATTTCATGTGTGTATCCTCACACCCTACAATTTATTAACTTAGGACATCCCCAACTATTATTGACATTTATAAACTATTACTGAAATTGATCTGCTTTGTGATGCAACAAGACCTTTTCATTTATAAAAGTTAGTTTTTAACTGTGCAGGTACAGTAAGTATGAATAAGTACTGTTCATCTTAAGTATACTTTAGAAACATTAAGGCCTTGGTCCAAAGCCCCCTGAAGTCTGAGATCCTTTTCATTGACTATAGGGGTTTTGGATCATGCCTTAAATAATGAATAGAAACATATTTTCCATACAGTGTAAAGATTTTGAATAATCTTTTGTGAGTATTTTCATAACCTGGTGCTGCACTTTTCCAGTTGCCAAAAAAAAACAAACCCAAAAACTTTCATCTCGGAATCTACAATGCCAAATGGAATCAGTTATTTTCTCTGGGTTTTTGTACTTCAGACTAAAACTACTTGGCAAAACAAAGCTTCGCATGTGATGCACTCATCCAGTTGCTTCCCCCATGAAGTGTAACACACTGATTTCAATCCCCTAACTCACCAGTAGAGATGTACCTTTATTTATCAGAACACCCTGATTGAATGAATGAGTAGCCATTTGCTGTTATCACAAGTATAACATACAGTGGAAAGAACTAAATGTTTCACATTTCAGTGGTTCTGGGAACAACTGCAGCTTTATTACTCACAGAACCTCTGCCGGATCAGTGAGATGGACTTTGACTACCCTGTTTTGAGTTGGACACTTTGGGTACGTCTATACTGCAATGTAAGCCCCAGGTTAGTAGAACTCAAGTTAGCAGTCCCTGGGATTGTTAACCTAGGGCTTGAGCATCTACACTTGTTTGTAACCTCAGGTTAGGAATTCTTGAACCCTGGTTTCCAACCTGGAGCTCTAGCATGTACACTGTATTATGCGGGCCTGAGTTCAACCACCCATATCTCAGACTTCCTAGCACCCTCCCAAAATGTGCCACTCTAGCCTTTTGTTCATGGTGCAGTGTGGGAAGGCATGACTGTCCGCCTAACATGACTGTCCAGGGGACAAAGCAAGTCAGCCTGTGGGATTGTGGAATACTTTTGGTGGATTCCCAGAGCATGCCACCAGTGGAGCCACATCTACACTGCAAAGTAGTAGGGCTTGAACCCTGATCCTGGCTTGACTCAGGCTGAGACCCTCCACCGCTGTGGGGTCCTGGGACCCTGGCTCTGATCACTGGGTTAGTGTGATTTGTGTGTAAATTGAATAGGTGTTAGGCTTGTACCTGGGCTTATATTGCAGTATAGACATACCCATTGTGTTCTTTACCCTGTGCTATAATGGGCTTTCATTATGTGTGTCATTTTTGCATGCTCACTTTAATTCCGCTGTTGGGTTTATCCCACCCACTGTTCATCCTCATGCTTAACAGTTCACCTAACATATGGCAGTAGCCCTGCACAACAAACACCTATGGTGTATTTTCTTAATGAAGTGATTCATGAGAGACCTTGCTCCTGTCATGGTAGAGGAACTATTGTTCCTTTTTTTTTTTCTGTTAGAGAAAACACGAGTGTCAGAAACTGAAAACTACATAAGAATCCCTGATCTCACTCCTCTGACTCCAGTAAGTTCTGCCTTTAAAGTCTTGGGCAAAAATATAAAGCAGATGGAGGAATAAACATGGAGAAGTTCCAAACCTAGGAATGGGTTGGAAACCACGCGTAGTGGGAAATCTTCTGTCACAGCGTGAGCACAGAGCAGCATTCAAATATAAATGATTGGCAAGTGCAGAATACTCATTGAAATCCTAATATGAATTACAGACAAACTTTTGGAACCTTGGGTGTATAAAGTTTGGTTCCCAAAGCCACAGTTAGGCATACAGATAAAAGTGCCCCGAACTTCAGAGGTGATGGAGCTCCCCAAGAAGATAATGGCAGCATGAAGTAGCTTTTATCTAGGTGTCTAGATATGCAATTTAGAGACTAATTTCAGGCACCTAAGGTTTGAAATTTTTGGCCTATCTACATATTGTGATGAATTCCATTGAAATGTTGACCTATACCTGAGGTCCTGTTTCAGAGCCCATTGAAGCCAATGGGAGCCTTTCAATTGACTTCATTGGGTTTTGGATAAGGTTCTGTATGAGCAAATAACCTTTTTAATACTCATCTTTATTGGACATAAATCACGTTCTATTGCACTTATTCTACTACTGCACATTGCTTTATACTCTCTAACTACAAATATTTTTCATTTCCCACTAAATGGTTATAAGTCACACTGTGAATATTGTGCATTTAAAATGCATTTACAGTGCATTTAAATTAATTTTTTATGTGAGCTTCATCCTATCAATTAATCAGTTAAAGTAGATCTGGCTTTTAGTTGCACTAAAGGCATCAATATTCCACAGTTTTATTGTAGCACAAGCATAAAAATATATTTTTGGCTCTTTCAGGTATTGTTATTAATAGAACAATGAGTTTTGGCAAGCAAATGTCACTTGTATTGATTTTTTTCCCAATTGTAATCTACAAATATTTGCCTTTTTTTAAAAAACTTCTTACACTGGCTGGGGACTTAGTAATTTGACTGTGAGTTTTATCTTGCCTCATGACCCTGTCCTTGGCAGGTGGACTATCACCTTCCTAAGACACTGACAAAAAATGTTCTGGGATAGTATGACCAAAGGATGTAGAATTAATATTTGCCTTTGCTCTGAGCAGTTTTTGTTTGCCTTTTTCCTTGTACTCTGCATAGAGTTGCACATGTGGTCTGTGAGATATATGCTACCATATATACCCTAACGTGGTGAGACTAGCATGGAGCTAACCTTTTCAGAGTAGCAGCCGTGTTAGTCTGTATCCGCAAAAAGAACAGGAGTACTTGTGGCACCTTAGAGACTAACAAATTTATTTGAGCATTAGCTTTCATGGGCTACAGCCCACTTCTTCGGATGCATAGAATGGAACATATAGTAAGGAGATACATATACACATACAGAGAACATGAAAAGGTGGAGTTGCCCAACCAACTCTAAAAGGCTAATTAATTAAGATGAGCTGTTAGCAGCAGGAGAAAAAAAAACTTTTGTAGTGATAATCAGTATGGCCCATTTCAGACAGTTTGACAAGAAGGTGTGAGGATACTTAACATGGGGAAATAGATTCAATATGTGTAATGGCTCAGCCATTCCCAATTCAAGCCTAAATTGATAGTATCTAGTTTGCATATTAATTCAAGTTCAGCAGTTTCTCGTTGGAGTCTGTTTTTGAAGCTTTTCTGTTGCAAAATTGCCACCTTTAAGTCTGTTACTGAGTGACCAGAGAGGTTGAAGTGTTCTCCTACTGGTTTTTGAATGTTATGGTTGTTATGCCAACTCTGTCCACATATCTATTCAAGTGACATCATCATAGGACCTAATCACATCAGCCACGCCATCAGGGGCTCATTCACCTGCACATCTACCAATGTGATATATGCCGTCATGTGCCAGCAATGCCCCTCTGCCATGTACATTGGCCAAACCGGACAGTCTCTATGCAAAAGAATAAATGGACACAAATCTGACATCAGGAATCATAATATTCTTCTCAGAGTATGGCTTTTCTTTCAGCTAGACTGACTCACAAAGCAGCTTTAGTAACTACTTTCAGTAATAAAAGTGCCATAGAGAGGAGAGATAATTAACTACAAAGGGTGATGACAAATTTCAAACTAATCTTGTTACATATCTCTTTCTCAGCAGGTTCACAGAGAGGATGTAACCTTATTTAAAATGGAAACCTGTGACGGAAGATAGCAGTTGGAACTAAAGTATTGGGTGAATGTTTCTTTTTTAACGAGTGAGCTTTTAAAAACGATATGCTGGTTTGGAAGGTACGAGGAGTAAATTGCAAAGTTTATTTTCTCTACTTGATCGATGGATTTTTTAATCATTCCTTGGAGTCAATGAAGTTCAGAGAAGGCATGTGATGGAAAAAGCAGCGGGTCTGTGTGTTTGTAGTTCCCACATTTTGGATTAGTTTGCTGTCTTGCTGAACCGATTCCGTTTTGACGGGCAGGGCGTGAATGTGATGGATTTATCTTCAGAAATGAACAGACATGGAAGGAATCCAATAAGTCACAAGCTAGAAGATCAGAAGAAGGTAAGATTATTGTTGATGCTAATTAGCTAACTTTGAACTGCTTATACATTCTTAATGTGATTTAAATAAGCTGGAAACTAAAATGCTTTACAAGATATAGTGATCTGCCTTTATACTTGTAGAGTATTGCTGTACAGCAGACTGTTGTTATGAATCTGAATTTCGTTATTACCTGGTCATTTTGCTACTAACCCCCTCCTGAATTTGTTTAGCAAATTGGTTGACAAAACTTTTACTTTGCTGTCAATGCTGACTTCATGCCGAAGTCCTGCTGATCTGGAATATGTGCTTAACTTTGTGCTGACCTTGTCTGAGTGCTTCATCCCTTACAGTGAGAGCATCCCAATAGTAATTCTGAACAGTTCTATTATCAAACTTGTCATTAATTTTGGTCCATGTTTCTGGACTACCTTATGTAGTTTAATTAAAGAAAATGATTTTTATGCTATATCAAACATCCTTTTGGCTGATATAGATCCTTCACTACGTTAGATCCGACTTTTTTGTTATCCCAAGAGTATCATTAGGTGATATTTATGTCTTGGGCTTCTCTTGAACACAGACTGGTAAATGTTTAAAACTGTGTGATGGTTTTGTGCTCAGGGACTAGGATGAGTCCGTCAAACACCACTTCACTTGTGACCTAAGCCAGGATATAAATTGAGTACACTGGCTACTTCATTAACCTCCTGTGGCACCTGCCCATAAATAAAACTGTAGCAAATGATGCCTACTGGGTTTTATGGGTTCCTTAGCATATGCATCTGTTCAGCAAAAAATAAACTTCACTTGTTTATGGCCGGGCAGATAGAAAAAGCTACACAGTGCAACTTGAAGAATGTGAGTATTATTAGGTTGCTGAAATTTGAGGAGAATTACACCATTTCCCTATCCTGCTGCCCTCCCCTCCCCCGCCCTCATGAAATAATAATGTAAAAAAGAAATTGGGAATCTCCTCCTTTCTCCCACTAGAATGGAAAAAACCGTGAGAGGCCCTGAGCTATGTAGATCTGAGGTCAAAGAACTTGCAACCAGTTCTGAGAGTTACTGCACTGAGCAGTAACATTTCATTGCTTCCAAATCACTTTTAAGATTCCAGTGGAAGACTGGTATGTTACATACTGAAAAGTTTATTATTATACAGGTTTGTCAATAAGAGACACTAAAACTTTGGAAATTAAATAGAATCAAAAGTCATTGGCTAAGTAATTAACTTTGACCTTGTATTGAAAGCTACAACTCAGTGGACTTTACTGACAGCCTAAATGCAACTGTTGCAAGTCCAGTCAGAACTCAATACTTGGAAAAAGAACAGGAGTACTTGTGGCACCTTAGAGACTAACAAATTTATTAGAGCATAAGCTTTCGTGGACTACAGCCCACTTCTTCGGATGCATATGAATCTGAATTTCGTTATTACCTGGTCATTTTGCTACTAACCCCCTCCTGAATTTGTTTAGCAAATTAGTTGACAAAACTTTTACTTTGCTGTCAATGCTGACTTCATGCCAAAGTCCTGCTGATCTGGAATATGTGTTTAACTTTGTGCTGACCTTGTCTGAGTGCTTCATCCCTTACAGTGAGAGTATCCCAATAGTAATTCTGAACAGTTCTTCTATATGCATCCGAAGAAGTGGGCTGTAGTCCACGAAAGCTTATGCTCTAATAAATTTGTTAGTCTCTAAGGTGCCACAAGTACTCCTGTTCTTTTTGCGGATACAGACCAACACGGCTGCTACTCTGAAACCTGTCAATACTTGGAACATCCCTGGAGTCTGTGTGTGTCTCTCTGTGTTAAACTAGGCCATTCACAGCTGTTAGTCTTCTGAACGTATTGAGAATTGCTGGAAATATAGCAGGATAACACATATAACAAAATATGTCAAACTACTGGTACTGTACTGAGAACATTTATTGAGCCTTTGAGCTCCTTTTTGTGTAACAGAAAATACTCAAAGGTATGATGTGACATAATTGACTTAGAGCTTGAGACTTCTTTCCAATCCCAATTCCCACACAAAAGCAAAAGATGAGCAATATTAGTATTAATCAAAATACAAGTATTGCTTTCTGAATATTATCCAATGTTGAGTGTAATGTGCTTCAGTCTGGTATTTTAAACAAATCTCTCCGGTTCCCTCCTTTCCCCTCTTTCTTCAAGTGAAATATTGCTCCTTCCTGGCCTAGCAGAGGTGCTGAACCTATTATGCAGCAGATCTAGGTTTGGGGGAGACTCATGTTTCCTAGAAAGTTGGAGATTGTTCCAAAGGTGGTCTGGTGTACTTGAGGTCAATTTCTTTTCTTTGAATAGTTTGAGGATTCTTTATCCAGCACTAGAAGAACTAACTAAGCAAGGACTGGAGAACACTGTTTTATAGCGTCTAAAATCAGTATGTTCTGTGATCTAGATATTTAGGAATTAATAAAAAGCAACAAGAATCTCTGAAATTCATTTTCATTGCTAACAGGAATCTTTAATCTTTCTGTGAGAAGCTATTGTTATCTGGTTCATTAACAAATAGACTGGTGTGATTTTAAAAGGGTTTGTATGTTAATCATCCGAGACTTTTCACGGCCTGTTTTGTAGTATGTACAAATGTGAAATGCAGACATAAGCAGCGTGGGTTATTTATTTACATTGCAGCTGGTTGAAAGCCAACACAGAAATAAATTTGGCACCGCTGTGCCCTGCTTTTATAGAACGCACTGCCTTTGGCAAATTGTCTGACTCAATCTAGTACATCCAGCGCTCTGGTGAAACAATACTGCCTTACCTGGATTGGGCCAGGCAGAACCAAACTGAAGCTCTTGCATAACCCATATTCTCACAGGTAAACAGAAAATTCAGTGCTCTGGGGAGGTTTAGTTGTAGCATCACTACTTCCAGTGGCCTCTCTGCCACATTGTACATGGCAACATTGTATTCATGATGGCCAGTTGAGCATGAGCATAGGGAAATAGGACAAATGATAAAAGCTCATTTTTATAGTAGGGACTTGTGACTTTTTAGTTACGTGTACATTGGTACCCATTAAAAAGGTAACATTTACCAACTGATAACACTAGATGGTATGTGATATCTGCCCATATTGTACATATTGCACATTTTTGGGTTGAGGGGGTTAATTCTACATATAAGATAAAATCGAGGTCCCTTACCTCACTGTGTGGTAATGTAGAAAATGTCCTATCTGTCTCAATAGGTACTTATATTGCCTTTATTACTGACAAGTCTAAGTACTGCATGCTTATATGACACTCATACTGTGCACATTTGCATCCCATTGTATGTAACCTGAATTTTAAATCTGTACATATTTGTCCCATGGCTGAACACCTGTGCAGTTCATGAGTCATTGGGTAAACCCCAGGATAAAATGATAATTCTAATGATTTCTTTCAGTATTTCATTACATTTAAAGAACTGGCAAATGTCACACAGAACCTGCATTTGCCCCTTCTCTCACATATTCTCTCAGCCCTGCAGAATTACTGCATATAGCAGGGCTCCAGGAATGAGCAGGAGTTTTTCTGAAGCTACTCCTTTCACCCACAGGGGCTCAGTGGGGCTAGGTGCCAGAACTGACAGCAGGGAGACGGTGTCTTCAGAGAGCTTAGTGCTCTCACCTATTGGCACCCAGGCACCTGCCACAGCAAAAAGGAGGAAGCTGCCTGACTTTATTGCTGGGGTGGCAGGAGCAGAGGGGAACAGGCTGGAAGAGTTTAATTTATAGATATCAAGGCCAGAAGGGATTGTTGGGATCGTCTATTTTGACCTTCTGCATAACACAGGCCATAGAACTTCCCTGAATTAATTCCTGTTTGAACTAATGGGCTGGGACAGAAGTATCAGAATGAGGGTGAGGGAGAAAAGGACAGTTGCAGGATCTCTTACCACCTCTGTGATCATCAGGATCTTCTGGCCCTTCTACCACCTTCCAAAAATGCTCCCAGGGCCCCTCACCCCAGGCTGTCCCTCTGTGCCTGTGGTTCATACTAGTTCTCCAAACTCCTCAGTCATCTCTCCAACCCTGTGCTTCTGTGAGGTACCATTCCCAGAGCTCTGGGGCACCCTAACAAGAAAATAAGTGCCCATTTCTTACTGGAAAGAGAAGTCACTCGTGCAGCTACCCGCCCATGAAGCTTTAAGACTAAACTCCTAAGATCGTAATCTATTTATTGTTTGCATTGCGTACTGTAATTGCGACATTTCTTATATTATCTAATCATAGAGTTCAATTACACATATCTGAATAGCGAGTGGTTGTCTTACTGGCTTCAATATGATACACATGTCTGAATTTAGTACATCCTGAACTGTACAGGGAACACTGGGATATCAGCTTGAATAACTGGCTCCTGTAATGCTGCTGTTTGCCATATTTGACTATGTTAAACAACAGTAAAGATTACTTCAACTGTATTTCATTGTTCAGTATTGTGCCTTTGTTTTATAAATCCACTCAAAATCTGTGATCTGCTCTTCATATGCATAGTTTACAGTCAACAAGCACATATATATATATATATATAAAATGTATTTTGCTTGCTTGCAAAAGAACATCCAGTATTCCCCAATTAACGTAGCTGGTTTTTTTGCAAGAAAGTCTTGCTGAAGACATTCCTTTGATGGACTACCCAGGTTACTTGGTATCTTCAAAGAACACCTGCTAGCCTCAGGCAGACAAAGGAAAGCATTTGAATGATTGCTGCAGCTGTGGCCTTGTCAAAGTCGGGAGACCACATGCACTTAAGGGTGTATGTGTGTATGTGCATACGTGCGGGTGTGAGGCAATGCTCAGGCAAATAGTACAAGCTGCAGTATCTTCAAGCATTGCTTATACACGTGACCTTGTGTAAGCTTGTAAAAATGCTTTAAGAAAGATGGAAAAGGTATAAAAGGCATCCCAGAAACAACATTGCTTCATCGCTCAACAAAGTTTTGGCATGTCTGTTTTGTTGTCTTAGTGATTTACTGCTCTCTGTTTAATGTTACCTAAAGATGGGAACGGAGCAGGGAAGAGAAAGAGTAAGACAAAAATGGGTTTTCTCTGATATCTACATTCAGTAAACCTGACACATTTTCTTCCTTTAACAATAAGTGTATATTGGGAGTATATTTGTTCACTGAGGTCTTGGTCTATTAAAATATTTTGTATTTAAAATCACTCAGTTTTAATAGAATGCTATAGTAATGGTCTTTCTGCACTCTCAGTATTAGGATTTGCTACATCAATGTCATTACATCATAGGTAAGGACATAGGCCCAGATTTTTAGAAGTATTTAGGCATCGCTCCGCTCCATGTTGCAACGTCTAGTCTCACTTTCAAAAATGACCAAGGCATGTAGGAACTTAAGTAATTGACTTTCAATGGTACGGAGGCGCTGAAGTCACTTTTGAAAATGAGGCTTAGGCTCTAAAGTCAGTTAGGCATTGCAATGCTGAGTGGAGCAATGCCTAATACTATTAAAAATCTGAGCCGTGACATTAAGGAGTCGGATTCTGAAATCTTGACACACCTCAAGCTCCTACTGTACAAAAAAAATTATAAATGTCTAAGTGAACCCGAAATTAGCAAAGATTTTTCTTGGTATTCTATATTAACCTCCCTAGACCAAAATTTAAACAGGTGGGAAAGCTAAGAATCAATAATTTGTAAACCTCAGTCATATATTGGCATAGAAATAATCTGACCTATGTTCCTGATATAATTTATATTAATTTTTGGGACCTTTGAGATCTTAAGGACCTGATCCAAAGTCCATTGAAATCAATGGACTTCACTGGATTTGGATCCTGCCCTAAAGCACTGTCTGAGCATGTTACAGAGATTGCACTTACTTTCCAAAATTGCTGGTCCTGCAGTCCTTATCTAGGCAAAAGGACCACGGATGTCAATGGAGTTTTTCTTGCCTACAAAGACTCCAGAATTCAGCAAATAAATAAAAAGTAACAGTAGCAAGGCCAGCACACCCAAAAATTAATGTAGTATTTTTTAAAATTACCTGCTTGAATAAAATACGAACCATAACAATGGGAGTTGTAACATGAAAAATCATTTTTTTCCCATCATCAACAAAGCCAGTTCGTGGGGCTCTTGGACATGCAAGTGACATGAATGTGTGCATGCCAGCAAAATATACCATTCCTCTAGCCTTGCTGTTTTCCTTCTTGTAAGGAGGAGGATTTTCAATTTTATAAGAGTGCTGTTCTGTGCCCTGCCTACTTACTAAAATGGAGCAGACGGGGAGTAGTGGAAGGTGTGTTTACTAGCATTTCAATTTTCCCATTAAACTCTCTTTTCTAGGTTCGGTTTTGGATGGGTCAGATAGCTGAGGAACGGGGATCTGAATAATTTTGCAGATCTCCTTTTGGAAGGCCCCTCTCCCACCCACCCAAACATACCTTGTCTCTTCCTAAGTTCTCCTGTACTGCAGTGGGCCCCACCATTTACTACACCCGACCTTGCCCCACTATGTATGTCTCTCTCTCGGGGAACACTTTAGAAAATGGAGGACTGAAGACCTGGTTAGGAATCATAGAGCCCAACAATCACATTCACTACTACCATGTGTCTCTCAAAAAACTGAGAAGGCTCCTATGTTCAGGGACGTTTCCATTGATTTTTACAAAAAGCAGTGTTTTAGTCTGTTTTTGTAATCCTTGTAAACTGGGCACCTGAAGGCAAAGCCACCCAGCTGAGCAGGTAAATTGACTGCAGGATGACTGAGTTGTATTAGTGTTTGCGCAACGTGCCTCAAGTGGCATGTGACCAAGATTCATCACCGAATTTGGTCCGCTGGTTGGATCGTTAGCTTCCCCGGCCCGGGCCAGGTAGTGACAGGGAGTGTGACATGAACGCTGATCCTGAGTGCATTTGTGTTTCAAGAACCACCTCATAGCAGGCCTGCCACCCTCTCCTTTCCTTCCTCTTTTCCTCCACAATGTCTCCCTGTGAACCATGTTCCCCAGCACAAGTCTCTTGATCCCCTTCTATCCATCTGCCAAAACCCTCCTGGGTAGACTCCCTGGCTCCCCACTGAAATCATTCCATGTGCTGCTCTGCTATAAATTGTCCCAATTGTAAAATCCATTTACTCTAGGTTTAATGTGCAGTATTTAACACACTGTATTATACAATGTGAAAACAGGTTTTAATAATTCAATAAATGACCTTGCCTCTTCCACACTTTACAGTCCTTTTATTACTATTTTAGGACCATACTAATAAATATGTAAGCATTTGTTTTTAATATGTATTTGTTCTGTTCATTGCTTTTTTGATTTTCTGTAGCAGGCTCTTAATTAGAAATATTTTGACCCTGAGCTGAACAAAACTAACTAAGATGTAAAATGCAAATTATTAGTACTTTCCTTTAAAAAAAAATTGCCTGGCTTTATTTTGTTTTCTGTTTTTCATCATTATACATTAGTCCTATAACTGGCTGCTTTTCTTTCAGCCCGATGTTATCCTTTAAGCTCTTGCTGCTAATGCACGCTTGATATTGAATAAAACTCATTATGGAATACAAAGTAGAAGTTACACCAGAATGTCATCTCTGTCTGCTCGAAGGGACTCAGCTGCTTAGCAGTTGTTTGTGTTGGCAGATTTTTGTGTAATCAAATAGCTGAGATGAACATTGCTTTGTATATACACATACTATATTATTTTCTGACATGCATTGGAGAGGGGGTTGGAAGAGAGAGGAGGGTTTGTGATTTGTTTTGTTCTGATTGCCTTTTTTGTTTTCAATGCCTTTCCAGCAAAATGTAGGTTGTAAACACTGGAGTGATATAGTGATTATTATTAATTATATAGAACAATGGCTCTTTGCTCAACAATAAAAAGTGACAGATTCATGTCTCCCTGAATTTAGAATCTAAATGAAACTTACAAGAATGTGAACTTTTGAACTAGATATTATGGAGCCATGTTTATTCCCTTTTACTTAAAGTGATTATTACTTGTATTCCAGTAAGGTCCAAAGATCCCAGTCAGGATTGAGGCCCCATTGTGGTGGGCTCTGTAAATAGAGTACCTGCCTCAAAGAATTTACAATCTAATTTGAAACCAGGCACAGACAGAAAGAAGTAGGAGGGGGCGTGAAAATAGCAACAATCAGGCCATATGGTTACGTAGCTTCACTATTGGGCAACTTGATGGTTTCCAATCATTTCTACTGTTTTTGTTTGTCAAAAATAAAAAGATTGTAACCAGCCTTCCATTATAAATCCTATTTTTGATCCCTCACTCTCTACTTTAACAAAGAAAATTCTCATTCTTAGCCTTGGGACAACAGAGAAGTATTTTGATGTTGGTGGCAGTAAATTGCTGAGCAAATAGGCTAAGATATTAAGCTTTTCTGCTGCTGCTGTTCTCTAGTAAGATTTGAGAAACCAGCCTGTATGCATTGGCTGCTATTAAGTGGTCAGTGCTTGCCAGCCGTGACTGTCATTATTTCCTAATCAATGTGAATGTGAATGATTATTTAGCTGCTTTTGTCTAAAAATTGCTGCCTTTCAGCGTTTTGGTCAGTGGGAGAAACTTACGCTGGAGGCAGTGTGGTTTAGTGGATAGAGCATTGGATTGGGAATCAAAAGAACCAGGGTCCAGTCTCAGCTCACTCACAGACCTGCTATGTGACCTTGGGAAAGCCCCGGTATCCAGAGAGGTACGTCTACACAGCAACAAGACACCCACTGCTGGCCTGTGCCAGCCAACTTGGGTTCACAGGGCTAGGGCTTTTTCATTGCTGTGTAGACTTCTGGGCTCGGGGCTGGAGCCTGTGCTCTGGGATACTCACGGTCCTAGAGCCCAAGCTCCAGCCCCTAGTATCTAGGTCAAAGGTGGGCAAACTGTGGTCCGGGGGCCACATCCGGCCCTCCAGATGTTTTAATCTGGCCCTTGAGCTCCCGCCGGGAAGTGGGGTCTGGGGCTTGCCCCACTCCAGCCGGGGAGTGGGGTTGGGGTCTTGCTCCACTCCTTATGGCTCCCGGAAGCAGCGGCACGTTCCCCCTCCGGCTCCTATGTGTAGGGGCAGCCAGTGGGCTCCGCACGCTGCCCTCACCACAAGCACCGCCCCACGCAGTTCCCATTGACAAGGAACCACAGCCAATGGGAGCTACAGGGGCAGCGCCTGCAGACAGGGCAGCATGTAGAGCCACCTGGCCATGCCTACATGTAGAAGCCGGAGGGGGGGATATGCCCCTGTTTCTGGGAGCTGCTTGAGGTAAGTGCCACCCAGAGCCTGCTACCCTGACTACCTCCCATGCCCCAAAACCCTGCCCCCGCCCCCATTCCCCCCCCCCCCGCACCCCTCGGTCCCAGCCTGGAGCACTCTCCTGCACCCCCAACCTCTCATTCCCAGCCTCACCCCAGAGCCCGCACCCCCAGCTGGAGCCCTTCCACATCCCAACCCCCAATTTCATGAGCATTCATGGCCCACCATACAATTTCCATACCCAGATGTGGCCCTTGGGCCAAAAAGTTTGCCCACCCGTGGTCTACGTGCTGTGTGTAGACATATGCTCATGTGTCTCTGTTTCCCGTCCTACCTTTTGCCTGCATAGACTGTTAGCCCTTCAGGGTGCATGTTAAAGGGTGACCGGCTCCTTTAAGGGCCAGGGCACCTGGGTCCAGCCAGTCCTGTTTGATCATCAGACCCAGCTGGGAAGGGGTTAGGTGTTTTCTATAAAGAGCTGAGAGAGCTCAGTTGGAGGGGAGGTGCAGGAAGGAGGTTAGCTACTCTGGAAGCCCTGGAGCAGGGGGGAGAGATGCAATTGGAAAGGCCTCTGGTTCCCTGCAGTCTGCTTTGGTTGTGAATTTTGTGTTTGAAGAATAAAACTGTGCAGTGAAGGAAGGTCTTAAAAGACACTGGGCATCACGTCAGTCCTTCCTGGGCTGGAAAGACAGACCAGTGGCATACAGTGAGATTGTCTCTTACTATGCATTTATACAGCATGTAGTACAATGGGGGATCTTGTTTGGGACCTCTAAGTATTACTGTCATCTTATTATTAATCATCACAACATTATGACATAGTTGTAGCACTTCATGATTCCACATCATGACATTACAACAATAATACCTGGGTCCCAAAAGATATTCCAGGACTTTTTAATGTGAGATTCCCCTTTTGAAGTGTGGTTAATCCTCACATTAGCAGATTAGGGGTTGACAGTACTGTCTGAGTGATTTTTCTAAGCCTTAAATGTTGTGCTTGTTTCTGTAATCAAATTAGCCTCATTGAAAGTGTAATCCGCTGTTTCCCTTCCCAGAAATTCCAGACTTCCCAGGCACCAGTCAGATTCTCCTCTGTGTGCCACGTTGGGTTCAGCACATCCATGATTACAAACCTATAGCTAGAATTACCTCTCAAACTTGTTAAAAATGAATAAACCAGATCTTCTGCTCCCTTGCAGCCTCTGACTGAACAAATAAGCCTCAAACATAAAAATTTCACAGAGCAGTTTTAATACTAACATAGACTGGAGCAGAGACAAGTGGGTGAGATAATATCTTTTATTAGATTTTAAAAAAACTCTGGTCCAATAAAAGATATTACCTCACCTCTCTTTTGTGTCTAATATATTGGGACCAACATGGCTACAACAACACTGCATAGATTGGAACACTTTATTTGTTCAGCTTTTTCTTGCTTGGTGCTAGTTGTCCTGCCATGTTTTACATTCTGCTCCAAGTGCTGAGAAGGTCTTTCTGTGTTTGGAATAATAGGGACACTTTTTCTCAAGTGCTCTGTATGTTTGATGGCTGTTTTACTAACCCATTGTGTTACGTTGTCTTGAAAGATTTGAATTGGATTGTAAAGTCTTTGGGGCAGGGACTGTGTCCTCCAGGGAAATTGCTTTGTGCAACTGAGCCCCAAAGCTGACTGAGGTCTCTGGGAGGTTCTGCAATACAGATTTAACATCATTTCTTCTACTTTATTTGTATGTCTGTCAGGTGGAGTTCCCAAGCTATCCTGCTCCTATAATTCACAAGCACACTGACTCTGCAGGAGCTCTCGGAAAATTTCAATGAGATGCCTTTTTCCTGCTGCTGTAGCAGAATCCAGTGAGGAATTAGAGCAGCTAGTGACTATACTAAAAATTGTGTATTTGTGAGAGGGAAATAAAGGACCTTTTTATTGGTATGCATGCCATAGCAAGTCATCTCGTATGTGTTGAATGCATGCTTACAAAGTAGTTTTAACTTATATCCACAGCTGCTTATTGTATAAATTCATTCGTCCTTTTATATATATATATATATAAAAAAAAGCATGCCCATTCTTAAGCAATTTATGACAGAAACTGAATAAAACCAAACCTGTTTAGTATTTATGACTGCTACATAGGCTACCAAGTGGTATCATTATTTGAGCCGTTTACTACATATTTTTTTATTTTATTTATTTATTGTTAATATCACAGTAGTTCTAGACACACCCACGGAAATTGGCAGCCCATTGTGTTAGGCGCTGTACAAACACATGGTAAGACACAACTCCTGCCTTAAAGAACTTACTGTCTAAATAGAGAAAACAGAAATGTGTAGATGAAAGGAAGTGTTATCTCCATTTTACAAATGAGGAACTGAGGCATAAATAGATTTAAGTCCTAATCCTGCCTGCTTCAGTTCAGTGGGATTACACACATTTGTAAAATTAAGCATTTGCAGGATCAGGCGTTGTTAAGGTCACATAGAGTTTATAGCAGAGGCAGGACTTGAACCTATGTTTTTTGCAACCCAAGCCAGTGCCTTAACCACAGAACCATACTTCCTCTCTGTATTGTGCCTTATGATTATGAATGCTAGTAGTACATTCATGCTGTACTTGTACATAAGGGCCCTGTTGAGATATTTAATAATTTCCAAAAATAATGTTTGGTTACCAATATCATTTTTCCTCTAGTGCCGAAGTACAAAGGCGTGTCTAAATGGCAGAGAAGCATTTAGGGAAGGTCTGCATTTTATCCTTCACGCTGAACATCCTTCCCTTTCTCAGTTTCTGTTACAACTAAACATATAAATATTCATTTTGATAAGAAGTTAGGTATATAAATATCAAGTATAATGTTGTAGATCTAATGTATATAAATAGAGCAATGTTTGGTTGCTTAAGGGGAAGAAAAAGTAGACATAACTACTACATTTTTTTAACCTACACTTCAATGTTACCTGTATTGAATTTCCAGTACATGAAAACAGCATTTATTTAAAATTGAAGGATACTTTGTTTTTGTTACATTGTAATGACATAAAGTATTAGTTTATCATAGTATCCTGTTTAAATCCGGTATAATTCTGTTTTAGTAGAGAGAGAGACACTATCTGGTACATCAATCCGCTTTTCAATACGTTTTTAATATTACATTCCTTCATGTCATCTTCATCTGTCAGCATCACACATTGCTATTCCCGTCAACTGAATTTCTTGCCAGAGTGACATAACACAGCTCTAGCCCTTAGGCTTTGCGACTCAGAGGAAAAGCATCCTAGCTTCCAGACTTTTTTTTTTTTTAATCTGAAGGTATGCAGCAGGCCATTTGCCCCTCCAGTCTAATGTTCATCATTCATGAAGGAAAAAATAAACCTCTGAACTGAATATAAGTGAGCAGACTGCATTTACAATCTGGCTCATAGACGTTCTTTTCTGCCTGCCAGTTGGTGGTTTCCTTCTCCATTGCTTTTCCCCTTCACTGTCAGCCACCTTCTCCCTGCTTGCAATACTCCTACAAGCCCTTCCTACACTCTTGCCTTGCTCTTTCTTGCTTTCACTCCCTCGTGTACTTTCTCTTCTTCCTTCCTTTTCCCTACTCTCTTGCTCATGTTAACTCCCCCTTCAATCATTCCCACTCTCATTCCCTTGTTACCCGTTTTTATGTATAACATAGTCACAATGAGGCAGGCCAATAAGCACCTTGATCTTTTATTTAAATGTTATATCCCTTCTCCCCATCTTTCATCTGTTTCTGTGACTTGTCAGTTCCTCAGGACAAGGTATGTGTCTTCCTGTGTTTTTACAGCATCTAGCACAATGAGGCCTGGACCTTAACTGGGGCTTTGGGTAATACAAATGCCAACAATAGTAGCAACAATAAATGGCAATATTAAATTTTCCTTTTGCTGTATGTCTCAAAAAATGAGTTTTTAAAGTAGTATGAAATCCACATTGCTTTGCTTTGCTGATATGAAATCTCATTTTTGTGATCTGGTTTCCACCCACAGATGTTTATTGTGAGTAATTCGCCATCCTTGTCTGTCAGCAAGGTGGCAGATGCACTTTTCACACATGCTTTTTCTTTTTCTCTTGTCTCATTTGCTGTTATATTGTATTTTAATTTAATCGGCCAGGATTTGAGCACAACATAATTCATCCACGGAGAGGAAGGGAAAAGGCTGCCTCTCTCTGCCGCGTTTGGTGGCAAAGCCTCCACATACAGCACAGAAGGGATCTCTGATGTATATGCAGAGAGACCCCCACGAAAGGGGCTGCTTTCAGCAAAGTCAAGCTGATAGGCTTGGTCCCTCCTCTCCGTGCCCAAAGGTCTCTTCCCTGGACTTGAAAAAGAGCTCTGTGTGGCTCGAAAGCGTCTGTCTCTCACCAACAGAAGTTGGTCCAATAAAAGATATTACCTCACCCACCTCGTTTCTCTACTTGTGGTAATGACATTTGTGGCATCAGTTCTGTGAGCGAGCGCACAGTGATACTCATGCCCACAAGTAAAGAAGCTAAGGGCAGCTGCCAATGCTCTGTGTTTTAATGAAAGATTTTTAAAGCATATGCCCACAGTTTGCAGATTGGGATGGATGAATTCCAGCAGGGTGTGTGAAAAAGGTCACATGCCTCTGTATGTATTGGTTGGCATCAGAAAAGAGAACAAGAGGAGACTGTAAAACACATAGTGGTTCCCTGTTATGACTCTGGGAGCTCTAATAAGCTCCAACGAAGAACCAACAAATGCTACATCTTTGACCTTGCAGTGGCCACCACTGAAAAGCAACATTTACCCACAGTTACCACAAAGTGGAATATGAGGTCCTAGTGTTATTTCCCAATACTTTCCCTACACTTGTGGTAACAATAGGAAAATATTGACTTTTTAATGGTAGGCACTTTTTCTGCACCCACTCCTTAATCAGAAACAGTTACATGCATCTCATTGCAAACTTCAGTTGAGGCAGATTAATGTTAAGGCCTAAGCACCTTGATTTTATTGCCGCTTGTGTTACATTTAGATCATAAGCTCTTTGGGGCAGACACTTGTTTGTCTTATTGCTCTGTAAAGCACCTTGTGCACTTTTGTGGGTTATAAAATAATTAATAATCATGCAAATGTATGCATTCCTATACTTTCAAGAGGAATGAGATTAAATCATGGGACAGGAAGTGAGAGTTCTATTCCCAGTCCTACCAACTTCTGTGTGACTTTAGGCAAGTGACTTAAACTCTGTTTTCTCCATCTATAAAATTAAGGAATTTGTGACTCTTAATTCATTAATATTCACAAAAAGCTTTGAGATACTCAGATAAAGGCCCTATATATTTGCATAGTATTTTAAAAATATATTATTAATAATAATGAATCATAATTTGTATTTTACTATTCATTTTATTGTTGTGTTCCGGTAGTACCTAGAAGCTCTGCTCATGGACCAGGATCCCACTGTGCTAAGAACCTGTACAAAATCATAACAAAAAGATGGTCCCTGGCCCACCATTAGATGGCCTACTCTGTGTTTTTTTGTTTTTTGTTTTGTCTCTGACAGTGGAATATTCCCAATTCTTCAGTAGAAGATGACCCCCTTCCTTACTATAAAAACAAATGTCAATTGTGTAGCATTGTGCTATGTGAGGGAGTGGGGGAAATTACTCATCTGAGGATAAGGGAAGGTTTACAGATTAACCTTCCTCCCGAGCCACCTCCACCAAGAAGCAGCATATGCCTTGAATCATGATAGTTGTTATCCCTTGTAACTTTTTGCTTAATTTCCTAGTTAGTTTCTCTGATCCTGTTTACTAAATAAAAACATCAAACCAAAAATCACAGTCACAGTTGGGACAAATCACAGATACAACAAGAAAACATCCGAAATCTCCCCAGCCCAGACTCTTTATCCGGAGAACTAGCAGATCAATTTGATATGGACCCCCACGCCAATTGCCATTTGGCCAAGCAGATCTGTTCTTATTTTTGTTTTTCCTCAGTCATTGCTAGCAACTAAAAGACTGCACAAACACTGAGAACTAGAGTTTCAGGTGAGTTGTTCTGCACCTGCAGACAGGCTGGACAATAGCGCTGCCATAGGTAGTATAAAAGTACTGCTTTAACAACTGCCAGAGTCTCAAAAACAATGTACGTGGCACATGTCTGTCCTCCTTTACTGTGGTAGATAAGGCTGAATCCTCTAGTGTCTGAGAAAGTCAGAAAGGCAATTGTCCGTAAGTCTGGTCATGCAACAGTGGAACTTCTATATTTAGGTCAACAGATCCCAAATAAAGACACTAAGGGAACAGAATAGTAGAAAATGTTCCATAGTATCCTCTGATCCAGAGCAGGCTTCCTGTGGGCAGCCTTTATCTATCGTGTGTTTCCCTCATAGGTTACCTCTGACGTACAGTTTACTGTGAAATACTTGCCGCTGTATTATTCCTGTACTTGAAGGGAGCTCTAGTTTGTGTCTATATGTTACACTTGGTCATAAGCATCTAACCTCTTTCAAAATGACAGCGATCTCTTTGGTTTATTGATTCTCAGTGATTGTTAATTCACCTGGTTGACTATATATTGTGTAGAGAAACATGTCCTTAATTAATTTAAACATTTTTTACCTATCAATTAAATTGAGTGTTACCTTATTCTTGTGTTCAGAGGCTGAAATCTGATTGTGTCTCACAAAACCAGATATTTATGTGATATGCCTGTATATTGCCCTGTAAAGTAAAGCAATGCAGGACAAATATCAAATGGAGGAGAGGAGAGAAAGGGAATAGAAAAGAGCTATCCAGAGAAGTGGGATTTAGTTCTTCTCTGAAAGCAGTTGGAACTGGTAACACTGAGCGTTAGAGTGGCATCAGTCCCTTTGTAGAAAGAGTTTTCTGGCTCTCAATCCAAAACAGCTCTGTTTTTACAGATTGTACCAGTTGTGGAAGCCAGCTTGTACAGCAGCCCTGGCCACAAACAAATAGAATAAAATGGCACAAATAGTACTCAGGAGTCCAGGAAGCCAGAGCTAATATTACTTTAAGTTTAAAAGCTGCTGTATAAATACTTGGCTTCTCATACAGAAAAATACTCCAGTTTTCTACATTATCCGATAATCTGTGGTAATGATCCAAAACAATGCAGTAAACACTGTTGTAAGTAGAGATGGGCCCAAGCAAAAAAATTCAAATTTGGACCTTTTAGAAGTCCCAAAGTTTGTGTGTTTAGATCTGGGGGTTCATTTTGGCCCAACTTGAATCAAAAAAGAGGGTGGCTTTTGTTTTTCCATGTTTTTTTTTAATTTATTTTTACAATTATGTTGCATTTTAATAAGGGCTGATGTATGCGAATTATACAGCATGAAAACAGCTGCAAAGTACCCCTCAGGTGGTCAGTACTTTTCTTCCTCTCTCTCTCTCTCTCTCTCTCTCTCATTGTTGAGAGAATGATTAAAGCAAGTTAAGTCATTCTTCCACAGTGTACACACAAAGTGTGGCTGCTGATTCTGGCCAATGCGAATTTGAGTTGTCAAAAATCTTGTAGTGTTTTCTTGATATGTCAGTTCATGAAAAAGCTAGAGAGAGAGACACACAGACAGAGTTCTCTTTTGTTAGCAGAACAGCTGGCAGAACAGACTGGAAATTGTGCTCTTCAGGAATGAGCTTTCACTACGGTAAGTCCAGTGTCAGATCTTAAAGTGCTAAATTTGCAACCCATATTGCGCTGTTTTGTTGAGTAACATGGAATTTCAAAAGAGGCAAGTGAAACAGTGGAAAAATAATTTTCCTTTAAAAGAGGGGACTGCGACTGAGGTGATTGCTATGGCAGCTGTCCAGGGAAACCGGAGGCAGCTCTATGTGGGAATCAGACACTCTACAATGGTCTAATTGTTTATTTTGTCTCATTTCATTTGTAATCAACTCCTATCTTTCCTTAATGGGACTTTACTTAATAAAACAAGCAAGTAAAACGCCCATTAAGAAAAGAAAAGAATTCATTACTAGCATATAATACTTGTGAAAATGCTTCTCTAATACAGGATCTTAGTTAGAGCAATGCTGTTTTGATTACGTTAAATACTATCATTTTCTTTTCTTCCTCTTTTTCCCTTACACAGCATGTGTTTATGATTGCCATGGGCATAAAGTTCCCAGAAATGCATTATTTGGAACAAAAAAAGGACTTAGCTGAGGGAAGGAGAGATGGTGTTGGGGGGTTCTGTGTGGGGAAAGCACGCTTTGCGTTTAATATTTATTTCTATATATTTTTAGTAACACTAGAGAATTTAGAAATTTTTCACTACTGTACATTGAGGTTAACTCTAGGTATCAAAAATAAGAGTGTAGTCTTTTGCTGTACTTCCCAAAATACAGATCTTGTTGATTATTTCACAAATATTTCACATCTTGTATCTAAGACGTGTAGCTTAGCAAATGTTCCTGGTATATGCCACATGCAGCTATAATATAATCTTTGTTTTAGTAAACTGCATTATAAATTACTCTTCAAACGGACTAATACAGTAGATATCGATAAAGTGATTTGGATAAATGAAATATATGGAACTGTTGTTAGTGATCCCAAAATTAAGGTTTCATTTAGAATTGCACTAAAATCCCTCTTTGTCACACTGTAAAGATTTAAAGGAGTGTCCAAATGGGTGGCACAAGGGGCCTGATCCAAAGCCCACTGCGATCAATGAGAGTCTTTCCAGTGACTTCATGGCTCTTCTTTGTGGAGTGATCAGATGTGTGGCTAATGACTATAAGTGGGGACTTCATGACTCCTCTCTTTGCCTCTGTGGCCAGCTAGAAGATGTAGGCCACATGTTTGGAGGGTGCATCCATGGGGAAGGGCTGCCATGGTCCCCGCATGGACTTGCTAATGTGCTTCCCTCAGCTATTGAATGGTTAAGATTTTTAGGGCATGGTTACACTTGCAGATGTAGAGCGCTGTGAATTAAACCTGCCTTCGTAGAGTTCAGTAGGGAAAGCGCTGCAGTCTATCCACACTGATAGCTTCAAGCAAACTGGCATGGCCACATTTGCGGCACTTACAGTGGCATTGGGAGCAGTGCATTGGGCAGCTATCCCAACATACAAGTGACTGCAATGTGCTTTTCAAATGGGGCGGGGTGGAGTGGAGTGTGAAAGGGAGTGTGTTGTGTGTATGTTTGGGCGGGGGGAGAGCAGGGCCGGCACCAGGCACCCAAGCACATGCTTGGGGCTGCACCTTCTA
>NC_048298.1:68769167-68832861 GCF_013100865.1 Trachemys scripta elegans
GCGCTTTTTTTTGCTGCTTGGGGCAGCAAAAAAGCTAGAGCCGGCCCTGGGGGAGAGAGTGGGTTTTTGGGGTGCTGAGAGTGTGTCAGCATGCTGTCTTGTAAGTTCAGACCCCTTTCCCCCCTGCCTCTCTCTCACTCACTCACTTGGAACTGATAACGGAGCTTTGAAAGGGCATTTCTGCATTCCTACAGCTGATTTCACAACAATGACAAGAATGGCCACTTGACTTAAGGGGATTATGGGATGTTTCTGGAGGCTGATCGCAGCGCAGTAACGCAACACCTCATTCACACTGGTGCTGCGGCGCTCCAGGGGGGCGCAGCAAATGTTATTCCACTCGCCGAGGTTGAGTACCAGCAGCGCTGTAGCTGCGGAGTCAAAGTGTTCTACGTGCCTTGCCAGTGTGGACGGGGAGTGAGCTATGGCTCCCGGGGCTGCTTTATTGCACTGTAACTCGCAAGTGTAGCCAAGGCCTTAGACTAGCATGCTTGACTTGATAGTCTACGTAGATGCCTCCCCCACCCGACACACAGATATTCTCTGAATTCTCTCCAGTATATCAATATCCTTCTTGAATTGTGGACACCAGAACTGGACATAGAGGTAAAATTACCTCCTTATTCCTACTCAGGATTCCTCTGTTTATGCATCAAAGGATTGCATGAGACCTTTTTGACCATAGCATTGCACTGGGAGTTTGTGTGCAGATGATTATCCACCAGGATGCCCCCAAATCATTTTCAGGGTCACTGCTTCCCTGGGTAGAGACTCTCACCTTATAAGCTTGGCCTACATTCTTTGTTCCTAGATGAATGCCTTTACATTTGGGCATATTAAAATGCATATTGTTTGCTTGCACCCAATTTACCAAGAGAGACAGATAGCTCCATATCAGTGACCTGTCCTCTTCTTTATGTACCACTTTCCCAATTTTTGTGCCATCTGAAAACTTAATGATGATTTTATGGGTTTTTTTTTCCAGGTCATTGATAAAAATGTCAGACTGTAGTTGCATTGCTAAACCATTGGAATTTAACTGGAGGACTTGTCCTGTCCAGCAGTGCTTCTCAGATCAGTGGGAGAGCTCAGGGCAGGGATCTATTGTGGGAGCAGGGCTATGGAGGAGAGTAGTGAGGGGGAGTGAGGCTCCCCACCCTGTCCCAATTCATTCTTCTCACAAAACCCATCAATTTTCTTAGGATTTAAGGATGGTGGAGTTATTTGAGGATGTCTGGGACCTTAACAAGAATGGGGTATTGATTTAGGGTTTAATTCTGCCATCCTTCCTCCTCAAGTCATCCTACTGAGGTCAAGGGCAGATCTAAGATATTCAGTTGTTCAGAATGGGGCTGTAATGGTCTGGTTTGTTTCATTTACATGTTTGTATTGTGTCCAGGATCAGTGCTGATAGTATGCAAATTCAAGTAAATAATAAACCATATTTGTAATCTATTGCATTGCCCCCGGCACATTCCTGAGTGATATAGGAGTGGAGGGTTAGTAAATGAGGATTCCAGCACACACACATCATCATGGTGCAAAACCGTCATGTAGGTGATGACGAAATTGTAATTTCCACAAACTACAATTACTAAGAAAAATAGACAAGCCAAAGTTGTTAATAAAGTAGAATATGGAGAATACTTAAGTCACCACAGAGTGATATCTGACGTGACCATATTTTTCTATATTCATGTAGAAGATGCATTAGTAGGGTGACCGTGTGTCCTGTTTTGGCCAGGACAGTCCCCTTTTTAAGTTCTGTTCCAGCCATGCTGCCTTTTTTGACAAAAATGGTCATTTGTTCCATTTGCTCTTCCCGACTGATCAGTTGGCAAGAGCAAATGACCAAATGCTCAGTTTACCAAAAAAGTGGGGTGCACCCCCATAGGGCAGTGTGGAGGAGCGTAGGGGGGGCAGTGACATGAAGTGCCGAGCAGTGCGGAGGTGTTTCAGGAAGCGGGGGCAGCTCTGGCGAGCCTGCGGGCACGGTTGTGTGGGGTGGGTGGCTCTGGCGAGCCCCGTGGGCCATCCCATTTTTACTTTTGGAAATATGGTCACCCTATGCATTAGTGATAATGATGGTAAATGTTGACTTGAATTGTTGACTTTTTCATTTGTATTAAAAACAAAAAAAAACTGGTTTCAGCAATGGGAAATCAGCTTGGCTATTCTTACGTGCTCTACTTTGCAGACAACCTATACACCCCACTGATGGAATCAGAGCTCAGTTAAAAAAGGAAGACTAGCATGGAAAGAAAAGAAAAGCCTTTACTTCAGAGAACCCTGTGGGAGATGTAACTGTTTCAGCCTCCTGTCACATTTACAAATTGTGACTCCCTTTATGTACAGATCTGCTTTGACATATTATTGGTAAAAGAAACATGGCCATCTTGGTGATGGATTTTAAAATTCACCTTTCTTTCTATGTCTCAAACATTCTGCTTCTAAGTGTGGTCTTTTGTTAGAGAGAGAGATTGAGTATTCCTGAGACATCAAGATTCCTGCACTTAGTCTTTATCGGAAGGTTGATACTCCTCGTCTTATTTTTTCTTCCTATAAATATGGAGTACTTTCTCAAAAGAAAAGTTGCTAATCTTCTAACAATTGCACAAGAAGTCTTACTGTAAAACTGTTAAGACCTCAAACATTTGGCCTTTAGTTGCTGTCTACGCTGTACGTCTTGCTTTTATATTTGAAAAGGCAGCTGCAGGAAAAAAGGGTTATACAAAAATGTTCAGAGAATTATTTCAATAATAATAGCATAGCTATTCCTTTTGAATCACCTACAAATATTGGCAGGCTTGTCCTTAGTGACACTGCAACCACCTGTGAGTGTCCCTAAATCAGATTTTTTTCTTCTATAATATTTTTATTCACCTATAAAAATTAATACTTTGTGTGTGTTTGTACATCGATATTGTTTAATTTTAATAAAAGTAATAAAATTTAGCAACATAGAAATTTATCTACTTCACCAGTTCAGGAATCTGCTGGTTGAAACAGGATTCAGATGAATAACATACTTGTAGCTGCTCAGAGAATCCGAAGTTTTTCACATGAAGCACAGGATATATGCTGGCTATGAGAACCAAGCTCCAGTCAGCCTCAATGCCCTAGTAATGCAGATTCCTATCTATAGGAGGATGCACTGGAAAATGAGCACTTACAGCAATTTCAGATAAAGATATAAATGTTGTTAGGTCAAGTTACCTTCAAAAGAGTTCTGCGTTTTGTGGTGAGAGTTTTGAGAGTCCCAGGCTGATAGTGATATGGAAAATAATATGGAAAGCGTGAGAATATTATTGGTCTGTTTCATGAAGGTGACTTTTAGTGAGAGTTAAATTGGACTTCTGAGTCAGTGAGGCTCTAAAGACCAATGAGAAGAGAACCAAACTGTGGCTCACCAGAATAAAAATACAATTTGTTTTCCCTGGTTGAGAATCTAAGGAAACTGACTGGCCTTTAACATGCAGATGAAATGTAAGCAATTGTTTATCTGAGTGCAGGTTTTTTACATATGAGTTTTTATCATCCAAGTATATCTCTAGGGCAAATAAAGAGGTTTTTGATTATCCTGTTTAACTTAACTTTTTAATAGGGGATATAGGAAAAATATTGTATGAGGAGGAAATGAATACTTGTGCTTCCTTCCTCTAAGTCAGTTTCTTTTCTGAACCATTTCACAAGATAAACATAACTGTGCCTTTGTTTGAAATCTTCTGCAGTGGTAAGAGTTATTAATGTAACCCTGACACTATCTTTGGTAAAATATATATGTCAATTCCTGCAGAATTTCTCAGGTACTATCAGACTTCTCTGAGATTCAGTAGTGCTTGTTCAGTTTTTGAACTGGTATGCCAAATAAGATAATTTAACTTTTTTGGGGGGAAGGGAAGTTTATATATTATGGTGAAAGAATGAATGAAGTTGTAACATGAATGGGGTAAAAGGTTCAAGTACTGGCTGGAGTGTGTGTTGTGTCAGGCTGCAGGACTGAAGACAGATTGGTTGAAATTTGAAAATTGATTTAAACAAACAAAAAGCTCTTTTGAAGTGTTGTTTGCATTAATTGACATGATGCCCACTAAACCCTGCTTAATGACCATCATTAGCCAGCAGGTAAGTTGTCACTATAGTTTACAGTACAAAAGTTGGTCATTTCCCTGTTACCTCATCCTCCTTCCTTCTGTTTGCTAAACCAACATTGTAAGCTCTTTGGGGCAGAAACCATCTTTTTACATCATGTCTGAATAGTGCCTTCTAGAGAAGGCTTATTTTTTAATGTTTACATTTTAGATTTAGCCATCCTACTTTTGCTAAAGACTAAAAAACATGCTTTTCGTGCCTCTCGGTGCATTTAGGCAGACTTGGATAGAAGTCTGAAGTGTGACCCTGTACTGCAGGGTGAGACAATGCTTGGGGAGGGGGGTGGAGCTCCTTTTTTTATCCTCTGTCATATTGCAGATCGACAATTTTTGGATACATGCAAATACCTGCTTTTGGCTTGGTTTGGCAGCAACACTTTTAGGAGGAATAATTAATACTACCATAACTATTCTTATGATCATTATTATTTATTAGTCATATTCAGGAAGCCCTAAGGGCCCCGGTCATGATAAGGGAGTCCCATTGTGCTAGGCCCAGTACATACAGGAACAAAGACAATTTCTGTCTTGAGGAGTTTAGAGTCTAAGTAAAACAAGTAGCGTCTGTAGGGAAATGAGGTCTCCTCTAAGAGCAGTTTCTGCTGTCTATACCTTCCTTATGTCCTTATTTATAATATATTTTAAATGGCCAGAACAGGTTAGAATGCAAACAATAAACTCGAAATGTTTTACCATATTGTTGAAGGATTTAATAATTAAAATAGTATCAGAGCTTTAAAACACTATAGAACATCACAGATATTTTTCTGTAACAGTGGGGTCTGTCAGGATGCATTTAGATGCACTGATACTTAAGCACGTATAATACATGTGGTCAAAGTAATGCAGAAGAAATGTCAGTTTACTCTGGGGTAAGTAATTTTATATGCTAGGTTTTATAGTTCAAAAAATGTTGTAACGCTGATTTGTTTTCATTGTTGTTGTTATCCTGAAGGCTTCACTGAGTATTTTTAGCTGTTCTCTGTTTTGGAAAGAAAACAAATAGCTTAATGCAAGTGACAATTAATGTAAATTTTCATGCTTTCATTTTAAAAAAAATCTTAGTATATAACCTGCCTCTGTGGATTTCATATTGTATAAGCAGTTGATAGAACTTCAATGTTAACTTACATTATGGTGGAAAGAGTTGTCTCCTGGCACTTGCTGCCTGTGAAGAGCAATGAACAACTAACCCTTGTTGTGTATTTACAGTTGATTTAAGTTCTGCACCTTTGTGATGACTAACTGCAGTGTAATGCTGAGATATTACTAATGCCATTTTGTTCCTTTTCCCCTAATTTAAAGGAGGATACATGATTAAGGGGGAGATTTGCAAAGGCACAAATGGTGAAAGCTAATGGGATTTAGGCACTTAAGCACCATGTAACCTCTCTGCTAATACTTGAATTACCATAATGTCCAGAGGCCCCAAAAAGAATCCAGGCCCTATTGCGCTAGGCACTGTACAAACATATATGAAGATATGGGTCCTGTCCCAAAAAATATTCACAATCTAGGGCCTTGATTCTGCAGTCAAATGCAGCCAGGTGAACCCTTGTTCCTCAGGAACTTTTTCAGGATCAGAGTCTAGCTGAGCATATTAAACTGAGTAATGAAAACATTACTTATGTACAGGATTCTGTATAGCTTTGTGGTGTTCCATTTTCTTAGAGGTAGTGGAATTAATGCAGCAGAATTCTGATGTTTTGAATAACATGCCAACTACACCTATTTCACAGGTGTATTTTTTTTCTGTTTCAGACAGTTATTGCATAGGGCAATAGTCTAGCAGCAAAAGAAGCATGAGATCGCTTTTTGTGTCCATCCCGATAAAGGGATTTAATTCTTGGCAAATATTTGGTAGTGTTCTATTGTTTCTGATGACGAAGAGAAAAGAACTGCTTAGGAGTTGCAAAAATACAGGTGCTTCCTTTAGTTGCATTATAGCACATGCAAGGAAACTCAGCTATGTGACACACCCTGACAAGAAGGGAAATTCACTGCTTTATCCTATCTGCCTCAGGACAATATGTACAATAAATAAGGATGAAGGAGGCATTAGGTGCTATGGAATTTGAAAACAAGAAATCATTGATACCTTTGAGTTAAAAGGGAGAGGACTCTACTACAGTGACAGGGCAGGCTGTTTGACTCAAATGAAAGTGAACATCTTTTGTATCCAGCATAGTATAGGACGTAGTTGTATTGATAGCTGGACTTACAAGATTTTGTAGCATTCTTATCGTATTTTGCCAAGATTAAGGTGACATCTTCTAGTTGCCCAAGAACTTCAGCAGGTTTGATGGACTTCTCTCTGCAGGATGGAAGGGGGACCCTTATGAAGGGTAGACTGGCTTTGTATGTTAAAGATGCTGCCCCAGTTAGGAGTATAAGTTGCAACGGGCACATCTAGAAGCAAATTGAAGTAGAAGTACATATTTTATCATTAATGGAAAAATACAGCACTATTGCTGCATGTCCTTGGTTACGTATGTACCCTTAATGAATATTATACTGTCAATTAATTTGGTAGGTACAACAGCAATGTTCATCAACATCAGGAATAAACCATCTCTGTCAATGTTAAACTATTGTTGTATAGCTACTTCTAAAGAAGTTTCCAACTCCTCTTGAAAGGCTCAGGAAGTGCTTAATTTGTGCCAAGGCTGAGCACGGCACCTCTAGGCTTGGCAGTTAATAGCCCCAGCACCTCTGGGCTTGCAGCATCACTTATGAATGTAAAAAAATGGCTTGAGCCCCAGCACCTAATTACTTGAACCCCAACACCTCTTTCATTACAAATTAAGCACTGGGCTCAGGGGAAAGGCAGCAAGGTATGAGATAGGGCAGACCTTGGCTGCTGATGAGAGAACCCCTGATCTGGAACCTGGAGAAGAGGGTGGACCTGGGTTCCGCTACTAGGGGAAATGGCACAGATCAGGCAGGAGAGAGAGAGAGGACTGCCTGGGACTGTTTTCACTGGAAGACTCTGATACCCTGCAAGGGGGACACACTCATAGTGACCTGGCCGGAGGGCCAAGTTGTAAAAAAGGAGCATCTGGAATTGCAGAGATGGATGAAGAGACTGCCAAAGGAGGGTGCAGCCCCTGAAAGGAGCTAATCCCCGGAGCAGCCAGGAGTAAGTACACCCCATGACAATTCCCATTAATTCCACAGTGCCAACACAGCAATGTAATGCAGAGCTGGGTTCTATTCCAGCGCATGCATTGTCAACTGAACTGTTAGTTCCAATTGCAGGACAAAAATGTTCTTTCAAGTTTACCTGTGCAATCCCACTGAAAGTCAAGAGGGTTTTGCCCGGGTGTAGAAGAGAACTAAATTTACAAACCATACAGTTGCACAGATGTAACTGAGTGCAGAATTGGATCAGCGGGACCTTAATTTACTGTTGGTGATGCATAAGCCAGGAAGAAAATAACTTGGTTTCAGATCTGAGTTGGAATTTGCAGGGTGGGCAAACCTGGCTTTTCTCTTGTGAATGAAGTATATTTGATATGGGAGTCACTGGAGTCGCAATTAACATTCATGCTAGGAAGGTCTCACTCCCTTTCACTCACAGTCCCTAAAACCTCAAAGGTTCAAAATACTGTTGGCCATCAAATTACTAGTGACCTTATTCTCCACAAGAGTTGCAGAATAGAAACTCCCTGCTTGGAGAACACTGCCATGGATATATTATGTTACCGTCTGGTGTTGATGGACCTTAAAAATGTATTGATTACCTTGTAAGAGTATATATTTCCTTAGTGCACAGGCTGTCTGTAGTGCCCCAAACTCCAGTTCATTTCTCTCAAAGATCCATTATGTGAAAATGCTGTTCTGAGAAGTCTATTTAGAATGACTGGTTGGTTGAGCCTGATCATAAGGAGGAGAAAGAATGGACCGGGAGCCTTCAAAGCTTTGCTGCCATCACTAAGGTTATGTTGACTTAGTGTTCATTGTTGTGTGTCAGTGAAGTGTGCCTTGAGGGTGATAGCACTGTTGAACTCAAACTGAATGTGCTAGGGAGGTTTTTAGTACCTGAGAGTGTTGGAGTGGCACGACAGAAGAAGGGCAAATGCTTGGTATTGTTAAGTGACTGACAGTACCATTCAGAAACGTGCGAACACTTTTTTGCCTCCAATTTTGTCATTGCACACCAGTGCCAAAATCAAACCAATGTGATGCTAATGAGTAGAATTTTTTGGGTCTTTAGGCTGAAAAGGTGGTATCATAACTATAAAGGGAAGGGTAACACCTGTCCTGTGTACAGTACTATAAAATCCCTCCTGGCCAGAGACTCCAAAATCCTTTTCCCTGTAAAGGGTTAAGAAGCTCAGGTAACCTGCCTGGCATCTGACCTAAAGGACCAATAGGGGGACAAGATACTTTCAAATCTTGGGGGGGGGGAAGGCTTTTGTTTGTGTTCTTTGTTTTGTGATTGTGTTCGCTCTCGGGGCTGAGAGGGACCAGACATCAATCCAGGTTCTCCACATCTTTCTAAACAAGTCTCTCCTATTTCAAACTTGTAAGTAAATAGCCAGGCAAGGCATGTTAGTTTTCCTTTGTTTTCTCAACTTGTAAATGTACCTTTTACTAGAGTGTTTATCTTTGTTTGCTGTACTTTGAACCTAAGACTAGAGGGGAGTCCTCTGAGCTCTTTAAGTTTGATTACCCTGTAAGGTTAATTTCCATACTGATTTTACAGAGATGATTTTTACCTTTTTCTTTAATTAAAAGCCTTCTTTTTAAGAACCTGATTGATTTCTCCTTGTTTTAGATCCCAGGGGGGTTGGATCTGTATTCACCAGGAGTTGGTGGGAGGAAGGAGGGGGAATGGTTAATTTCTCCTTGTTTTAGATCCCAGGGGGGTTGGAACTGTATTCACCAGGAGTTGGTGGGAGGAAGGAGGGGAATGGTTAATTTCTCCTTGTTTTAAGATCCAAGGGGTTTGGATCTGTATTCACCAGGGAATTGGTGAAAGGTTTCTCAAGGCTTCCCAGGGAGGGAATGGTGGCAGCGGGACCAGAGCTAAGCTGGTAGTTAAGCTTAGAAGTTTTCATGCAGGCCCCCACATTTGTACCCTAAAGTTCAAAGTGGGGATACAGCCTTGACAGGTGGTTTCACAGCAGATGGGTTGGGAAAGAAGGCTGAGATGGGTGTGTTTCTGAGGGACTGGAGGGCGCTACAACCCAGGATTTTAGAAGGAAGTACTTTCCACTCCAATTCTGTCTAATACTCAGGAAAAGCAGCTGAGCAGCTTTGAACCTTTGGTGTTCAGGATCTGAGCTGAGAAATACTTTTATGTTCTCAGTTTAATTTATTGAAAATTTAGGAGTGGATAGCAAGAAGAGGGAGAGGGAAACGACCACTTTAAACACCCTTCCCCTCCTGAATGCACTCCCTTGACCTTTTGAAATAACTTGATTGGTCCTTGGGTTGAAAATGTTGGATACCACTGCTGTATGTTATGATAGATTTATGTTATCACTAGCAGTGTTTCAGGACCTGCTCCTGCTCCAGTTGAAGTCAATGGGAGCCTTGTCATTGATCTGAAACGGGAGCAAAATTGAACTCTCAGCATTTAAGATAATTTTTTTTTTACATTTTTTAAATCGAGGGATGATATTTTTCTCATTTCATTAGAAAATACTTGTCCTGGGATTTAGGTTTTTTTTTTATTAAGAGCAGAGTTCATAAACGTTGAAGGCTTTTAAGGATCAAACTAGTGACCTCCTTACTGAAGGAGCATTTTCTTATGAGAACGCACCAATTTTCTGTACTTATTTTTCTCAACTTGATTCTGAATCTTCATTTTTAAATGAGTCTAACCACAGAGGTCTACATGTTGTACTTTGTACTGTATGTGAAACTAATCTGTACTACCCTAAGCGTTCTATACTTTCCTGAGTTGCTTTTTATAACAAAAATCTGATGTTAATAAGCTCTCTGTGCCGTGCCGCTGACCTAGTTATGTGCGACTGGAGTCAGAATGGGAAGAAAAGACTGCTGTTTTTCTATTTTTGGTTTTTGCTGATAAAATAGTTTTAAAATATCAGATCAAAAAGACTACTAGCTATTCTTTAAAAAGGCAAGCATGGGAAATAATGATTAAAATTGCAGACTAACAATGACTTTAATACAGAGGTTCTCAAACTGGGGGTCAGGACCTCTCAGGGGGTTGCGAGGTTATTACATGGGGGTTTGTGAGCTGTCAGCCTCCACCCCAAACACTGCTTTGCTACCAGCATTTATTATGGTGTTAAATATATAAAAAAGTGTCTTTAATTTATACGCGGGGGTCACACTCAGAGGCTTGCTAGGTGAAAGCGGTCACCAGTACAAAAGTTTGAGAACCACTGCTTTAATATAATCTTTTCAGAAAATTCACATATTGGCTTTGAAAAGCATATTTCTTAAATGCAATAATTACTGTAATATGCCAGTCAGATGGTTTTTTAAAAAAATTACAGGATTTTACACTTACAACCATGTATTGGTAGATTTTTCTATGCTAAGAAGGATATAACAGATCCCTTTTTGCTATCTTCTTACCTTGTCAGTTTAGATTATAGTTTAGATTATATTTTAAAAATCATTCCTTTATTTAACAATATAACAATTTATACAGACCAAATTACCTCTTTAAGATTGACCTAGGCAAAGGACTATAATACAAATTGTTTTGATTTAATTTAAATGCTACTCTTTGAATATAATGACATCAAACTTTCTAAATAAATACATGCACATGAAGAGCACGAATTAGCAGGAAAAGAGACACTTGGAAATCACTGAAAGAGAATGCATCAATTTGTAGATGCGTTACTGCTATTCTGATCCTAAGTTTTAATGACTTTCAAACAAGTAGCTGATGCTGTAGGAAAAGTATGAGAGTGTATCACATTAGCCCTGTTCAGAATGTACTTGCACAATTCATAAATATAAGATAAGGCTCCAGTGTTATGTCATTCAGAACAATATACTGTATTTTAATAGACATGCAAATAGGATTAGAGTTGTGCAGGATCATTACTGTTCTCATCCTTGAACTGCTGTAAACAGTGGGAATGTCATTGTCTGTTATAGGGTTGTTAGCCTGTTTCTTTCTGTCAGAAGCTTTGTGGAATAAGTCCTTATTAGAACTAATCACAAGTGTCTGTTATGGCACTATTGTTCCTGCTCATGTTATTCAATGAGAATGAGGCATCTCGGATATTAACATACTTGTGGTTTATCTTATTTCAGGCACTGATATTTTTACCACAAGTCAGATGCAAATAAAATAAAGATTTGGAACTGAAACGTTTCCCATTTCTATCTGTGCCATACACATGTGAACCCCAAAATATTTGTGTTCTCCTTCCAGCAAACAGTAACATGTTGGAAGGAGAAACCCCACTATCTTTGCTAGTGAGTGGGGAAACGGACACTGAATCAAAATGTTCTGGGAAGGTTTTTACAGATTTTTGTCTGTTATTTATTCCTTTCAATTTATGTGTGTGTGTGTGTATGTGTGTATATATATATATATATATATATAAAATAAAAACCACCCATCCAGCTGGTGCCTCTTACAAACATTTAGATGAGATATTACAATACATATACAAATTCAGAAGCATACAACAAATAACCAAACAAAAATCAACTTAACTTACAAATATCCTACTTTCCCCAAACATCCCAACCATCAGTCATTTCCCCCCTTCCCTAAGCTTGAAAATACAGATCCACCTTGCAACATGCCCGGGAAGTCAACAAATATGGGTTATTTTCCACGACAGATGTGAATTCTAAAGCAAAGGGGTCTTCATGAAGTTCCATATTGACAGTTCTCTCTGTGTTAAATTGAGAGAGACCCAGCTCAGGCCCCTCTGCTATCTCACTTGTGGCAGTACAGCATGTGGACAGAGGTCGTCTCTCAAAGAGGCAGGTCATAGCGATTGAGAGCTATATGCTCAAAACCAGCACATTAAACTCAAGATGGAAATCAATAGGTAACCAGTGCTCCATGATATTACCAAATGAACTGTGTATTCTGTACCAGCCTTGGTTTCTGAATGGTTTTAAGGCAGAGACCCATCTAGAGTGGGTTTCATCAGTGTAACAGATGGCCCTGGTCATGGCAATACTGTCCACATCTGAAAGAAATAGTTGTGAACTTCTCTCCAGACACACATGAGAAAAAAGAGGATTGGTCTTAACTGGTCATCCAGTACCAGATGTGAATCTAACCAGACCACTATAGTATGAACTTGAGTGACACACTACCAAAAGATTCCTTTCAATATAATCTGAGCATATCTTCCAGTTGATTTCCTATATTAACGGGAATATTTGTCACCATGATAAAAACACGATAGTTATGATTGTGTTCAACATTTCTGGTATGGACTACAGTTCTTGAGAAATTATTAGGGTCTACTGTGTAGATTTGTTCCAGGCTAGAACGTGACTTAGTTTTTGGCTTGGAAATGGTATTGTTTTGAACAAATTTAGTTTAAATTGGTCTGCATAGATTTTAAATTTATATGTTTTTACAGTTTTATCTCATGTATTTACAAAGAACTGACAACATTGTGAAATCTTAGATGATCAATTATTATTAAAAATTGCTTGTTTTGCATTGTAAGCATATATGTTACTTTACAAACATACCGTAAAGCATGTTCCCTGTCTAGAAGAGTTTATAGTTGAATATGCTGTTATACCTTGAGTGCAGTCTGTTTAAAAGTATGGGGATCATACCTTACAACTTTATCGAAGTCTGGCAGTGAGTTATTTTGGGCTAAACAATATTTTAAGTGTCACGGGCTCTCATGAGCCAGTGGAGCGCCTCATGAGGTGAGCTCACCAAGTCTTACAACAGTCAAACTAAAACAATGAGGAGTCTTTGCGGCACCTTAGAGACTAACAAATGTATTTGGGCATAAGCTTTTGTGAGCTAGAACCCACTTCATCAGATGCATGATATTCAGCTCAGGATGATCCACTAGGTCTTCACATTCCACAAAGTAAACAAAACAGTCTTTTGTTGATTCAGCCAGCCTTTTAACATCCTCCCTGCTGGGCCCTGATTGGCTACTGCCTGCTTCCAGCCCTTTTAACTGCTGAAGGACCACTTTTCAGTGGTTCCATCCGCAGCTGATCCTAAATGGTCTTTCTAGGCAGCTCCTGGAAGTCTAAACTCAATGCTCTTTTTCTCAAAAGAATACCACCTTCAGGAGGGATGTGCCAAGGCAGCGGGGCTTCCAGCAGGAGGCAGGAAATGCTTGATACACTCTGTCTCAAAAATCCTTCTGTTCAGTTATGATGTTCTTCAAATAATCCTTTCTAATGGTTATCCTTCTTATTGTAGAAGATGTTCCACCCTTCTTCCTGTTTTCCCCTCCTTCTCATCCTCCATCATTGATACTATCCCACAATGCTTATTCTGGGAAAATTCTCACTGAAATTAACAAGAGTTTTTTTCCTGAGCAAAATATATAGGATTGGCCCAAAGATACAGGTCTGGTATATCCTCTCTTTTAAGTCTGTGCTCCTGACTGAGACTAAGGCAGAAACTTCCTAGGCTCAAATTGCAAGGTCTTCACCTTCTGCAGGCAGTGTCAACCAGCAGCCCACCAATGCAGCCTGTCACAAGTTCCTTTTTGACTGCCGTCGGTGGAGGACATTACTTGCATTGCTGTGCCAGCTGTCGTGCCACCCAGCTCAGTTTGCAGCTTAGCTTATTTTACATCAGAAGTCTTGTTTCCTGTCACCACAGCCTTCTGATGCCCATCACTTTTAATTAACATTTTAACTGTGTTTGGTCAGAATGTCTTTTAAGGAAGATACTAGTTGTGCAGCTAATGACTTGGGGCTTTGGGTCCTAAAGGCTTCCCAAACCTCATACTCTTAAAATTGCTAGATTACTGCTTGGTGATTGTTCCCTCTCCAATCCCAGATTTTTGGCTATGTGGAAAAAGCCAATAGCTTCAGAAAGTTTCTTGAGCATAGGCATCCTGACTAAATCCTCCTGTCAATTGCTGCCACTCTATTGGAGTCAAAGGCCAATTTAACCTAGCTAAGGATCTAGTCCATTGTGTCTCTCATATGCAAACATGATTTTAGCCTCATGTGTCTTGTAGGAGGGGTAATGCCTAGGTCAGTTTATGGGTTGGTGCATAGTTATCAGCACTGCGTTGAGCAAAATTGACAGAATAACCTAAAAGCTTCACAATAGCACTTTCCAGGCATAGAGCTCTGGTATCAGCTGGCTGAGCTGAAGCATTGATACCCTCATATCCCTTCTTTGCCCCACTGATGTGCCTTGCTTTTCACCTGTAGAGGATGGGTCTTGTACCACATGCATGGCTGGCACTGTCCTGCTCCCCCTGCTCTTGTCCATGTGGTTCTGTAAGGCAAGGACAGGTTTTGGCTGAAGTTGTAAATTTAAACAAACAGGGCCTAATTCTCGTTTACACCAAGGCCACGTTACACCACCCTGGCAGTGTCAATGGGCCTTATGATAGATATAAATTACACTAGAAATTGTAGAAATTCAAAAGGAAAAGTATCATAGCAACATTAGCTCATCCATGTTGCATATGTCTTATATGTAATATTTTGGATGTTAGGTTATTAAATGTATTCCCTAATAAAGACATTAGTTAAGTGCTATGTGAGTTAGTTAGCCAGCTTTTATAACCTGAGCTTTTGATTTCTAGACTCTGTTTAAATTCACAATCTTAATGTTGCAATAAAATTTTTGCATTTGGGTTTAATGAATTTTAGAGAGCACAGAACGCCTGAAGACCTAAACAGCTCACGGCTCTGTGGAAGCTGGCACTTCTGGATTCAGCTGCAGTCCGAGCCTTGGCATCTGCTATTTGAAGTGTTGGAGTTGAGTGCAGCTTCAACTTGAGCTGTGTCTACTTCAGAGGGGAAGAAAATGCATTCCTAGTCTACTCACAGACAAGCTTTGCTGGATGCCTGCTGCCTCACTTTTCTCAATATCTGCACACCCAATCATGTGTAATCCTTATGTTACTGTACACGAAGAAAATCTTGTGTGCACACAACCAAATGAATTTGTGATTATATATGTATTTACACAGACACATACCTGTATTTTACCCTACAAACCAAATCACTTTGGAACTACGTTTATAATGTCTTTCTGTTTCCCAGAAACTGGGAATAGGCAACAGGGAAAGGATCACTTGATAATTACCTGTTCTGTTCATTCCCTCTGGGGCACCTGGCATTGGCCACTGTTGGAACACAGGATATTGGGCTAGATGGACCTTTGGTCTGACCCAGTATGGCCATTCTTATGTTCCTTATGTAGTAGATCGAAACCCCCTGAAAAGATTACATTACGTCACTTGACTGTTTTGTCTTGCTGTTCTGGGTCCTTATTGCTTCCCAGCTCTTTGAGCTCTGGTCAAGTGAAAAATACCCTTGTAGTGTAGATAAGCTTCAACTGACATTGCTCTTTTTCCCATAAACAGGGATATGGATACTTTCTTTTTGGGAAAGATCAGCTTCATTTTTCAGGCTTTCCAGGTGGAGACACTGGGTCCGCACTATGCTAGAAGGCTGCTTGTGTCAACCGCTCAATAATAACAGAGGCCACTTAAACCTCCAAAGATGTAATGTCAAAGGTCTGGACAGTTTTAAGCTGCTGATCAAGTTTTGGTGGAGTTTTTTTTTATCAATTTCAAAGATAAGTTTGATTGCATTCGGACCAGATAATCTCTTTTCATAGTGACCATTCTAGGTTTGGAGAGGAAAATGTGACTTCTTTCGTTGGGTGTCAGATACTTGTGCTCACTGAGGCTCTTAAGGTGTTTGGCAAACTTTATGCTGTGAGCTAGGATTTGTATATATGCCCCTCATGGGTAGTTAAAATCTAACAGGCAGACATTGAGTACAGAAATAGGGTCCTTCATAGCGATGCAGAGCTGGTTTTCTTGTTCACTCTGGTGTTTGGTTTAAATATTTGGTGTCTAAATATCTTTCTGAAATAGAAGCAACAAAGAGAGGGACATGTAGATCCTACAGGGAAAATGTTAGAACATCTAAATTCAAAAGAAAGTTTAGATTGATGCTTAGGTTTTGTTTGGTGTTATTTAAGTTAACAATAAAGGCAAATCCCAGAAATGGAGTAAGTTTATACCAGAGTGCTCGCACGCATGCGCATGTGTATGTGCGCGCGTGTGCGTGCGTGCGTGCCCATGCGTGTACTTGATTAGGAGCAGAATGCAAATGCTACCTGTTTACAGTTCATTATTGCTGGAGTTAATCAGCATCTCGCCAATGGTGGACAGTGATCTATCATCTCAGAAACAAAAAATTGGCATTTTGCTCAAGCCTTTATTTTTCCTACTCACTGCATTCTGCGTTTATACTTAGTTGGAGTAGAGAGAGTGTCTTGGAGTCTTTAGTTGACCTCCTTTTAGAGGTGGGCAAAAATGTTCAGGCATATATTTATTTTTTGTGTGGTTGATTTTTGGGGGTTGGGGATGTGTTTCTTTTCTTTATCTCAGGTTTCAGAGTAGCAGCCGTGTTAGTCTGTATCCGCAAAAAGAAGAACAGGAGTACTTGTGGCACCTTAGAGACTAACAAATTTATTAGAGCATAAGCTTGCGTGGACTACAGCCCACTTCTTCGGATGCATATAGAATGGAACATATATTGAGGAGATATATATACACACATACAGAGAGCATAAACAGGTGGGAGTTATCTTACCAACTCTGAGAGGCCAATTAATTAAGACAACTCCCACCTGTTTATGCTCTCTGTATGTGTGTATATATATCTCCTCAATATATGTTCCATTCTATATGCATCCGAAGAAGTGGGCTGTAGTCCACGCAAGCTTATGCTCTAATAAATTTGTTAGTCTCTAAGGTGCCACAAGTACTCCTGTTCTTCTTTTTTCTTAATCTGTTAACTGCCTTACATACCATTGATCTTTAGGTTTTATTGGGATCGTTTTGGACTTTAATGAGAGTTGACAGAGTGCTGCTTACAGTTTCTCTATCCTTTTCCCTCTGAAAGATTTCAGAGTGTACTATCCATTGATTGCACTCTTGCCCTGTAAGTTCTTAGGCCTTTTCACAATAGCACTGACCTGTTTTCCTAGTTTTGACATGGCCTCAGGGTTAAGCGTGTTTCTATTCTGTAGCCACTCCTTTGAAATGTGTATGTAAGGCTACTTGGGGAGATGATGAGGCAATTTGGAGTGCAGTGCCTTTCAACCAAACCGGACTTTTCAGTTTCTCAGCTTTCTGGATATGTGTAGAAATTAGGGCTTGAATGAAGAGTGTTTTGAAGCACAGTCTAGATAGGATAAATGTGATGCTGGTTGGCTGTAGAGTTGAGATCAGCTCTCCTGGCAGATATTTGCCCAGCTTTGTTAGTAAGGTGTGTGCTCGAGGGGTTCTCCCTCTGCTTTCAATTATCAGCAGTAGACAAAAATTAATTGTACATCTTTAAGTGGAAACTTTCTGTTAAGAGCCAGACCTCACCATGTTGATCCATGTCTTTGTCACTTCAAAACTGGATTACTGCAATGCACTTGGGGCTATATCTGAAAACCCTTTAGAAACTTCTGCTATGCAGAATTAATCTTCCTGCTTGCTTACCAGTGTTTCTTGCAGGAGACCTGTGCTCCACAGTATGCATTGGCTTCCAAATAATTTCCAGCTACACAATTTTATTAGTAAAGAAAGGAGATGGAAAGCAGAAGTATGTTATGGCAAAAATAAATATTAAAAGAAAAAATGAAATTAAAAATAAAAATAAACACCCATTACACACAACTATTTATTTTACATCTGCCATGCACTCACCAGAATATTCCAATAAGCAGGTTACTTGCATATAGTATTTGCTGTAATTCTGAAGTATAAAAATAATCTATTTGCATTCTATCAAAAAAGTGTATTTCACTTGTACTATATATATATTACATTGTGCGAATTAGGTCACTTTCTGTTTCTGGGCCCTTGAATATATCCTAATATATTCTGCATTATTGAAATCCTTATTCTAACTATTCTATTTTGAGCCTTAGCTTTCCCTCCTTGTTAACTATATTTTTAATATTCATTATGAGGTATTAATGAAATTCTATTTCTCCTGTTGAGAGTATGCTTGTAATACTAGCAGACTATCATGCACAGTGGTAAGGAAATCAGATTAGCTTTTTCTCACATTAACATGTTGATTCTGTGTGGTGGCTTTATTAATTTACTCACATCTATTTCAAATCACTCAGCACTTTTGTTTTTTACGTGCCACAAATACTGTAAGATTGAAAGATAAAATGATCATGAAGAGCTAGACTTGGATGTTTTCAGTTATGTTTGTGATGTGATCTAATTTGATTTCTGCTTTTCAGATGCTTCAATCATAGTCACAGTAAATTATTGTGTTATTGTTTGCTGTGAAGCCAAAATGTAATGGGTTCATAAATCCAAAGCATGAGACATACTGTAGATATTCTTTAAGATGTACAGTGTAATCAGAAGAAAAAGCATTTGAAAGATCAGTTTTAAATAAAATATGCTATTGGTTCATATAAGAAATCTTTGATTTTTAAATGCATTGTTTTTATTTTTAAAAAGTAGTCTGCATGCAAGTCCTCTTTTCGTTAGAAAAGAGTCTCGTAATTTACAGTAAGTCCTCTCAGAAAGAGAAGAAAACAAGTAAAACTGGGAGCCTGGTTATGCAAGTTTTACTCCCGTTCAGTAGTCTTCACAGTTATGCTTGAATCTGCTTTTGTGAGTAAAGACTATTGAAGATAAATAAGAGTTACAGAATTGGGTCATAAGTTGTTAATGGGGTGATGCCAAATGTTTCCTACTGTTTTATCTGGTAAAACTGTTATTGCTATAATTAAATGTTCCCTGCTGACTGGGATGGTGTTCAATGAGCATTAGAGATTTAGAATCTTTTACTGTACTTTAGACTACACCTTGATCTTTTTCAATCTGCTGTTTGGTTAATGCTTAGTCAGCTTTTAGTGGTTGTTTTTGTTTTGTTTATTTAAAAACATTGAGGCCATGTCTACACAGCAAGTTACTGCACAGCAAGATGGTGGGCTGTAGATTCATACCCTGGCTTGCTGTGCAGTAATTCTTTGTGGAGAAAAGCCCTGAGATGATTATTGAATAAACAGCTTTATGTACATGTGTATTGTGTTGTTTTGTATCTGTAGCCAGAGCTGCCACTTCTTGCAGTTTACCTATTACCATTGTGAAGGGCTAGTCCAGTGGGAAGCTATTGGGGTGGGATTTTCAAAAGCACTCAGCACTAGCCCAGCTCTGCTCCTGTGGAAGCCAAAGACTGTCCCACTCTTATTTGTTAAGAACTGGTTAAAGAAATTTGACATATGATGGGAAGCAGCGTGTCAGAAGCTGCATATATCTGTGGCTGTGCTTGGCCTGGGACATACCCAGGCATGCATATACAGGGCTATGGCTTTAAGGCAGTGTTGAGTACCGAGGCATGGATGGGCTCTCTAATTTATCAGACCCAAGAAGCACTGTGCCTCGGGCAGGCAAGACATGTCTGGAAGGACTAGGGGAATTCATGCAATTGCGTTTGTTGTACACTTTAATAGGATGCAGCGTCACTATCCGTGGGCCACCATTGTTGGTGCATAAAGTGTAAGGGTCATGAATCTATCCCATTTGGGATTTCTAGAGCCACTAGAGTCCCTCACTCCCTGTGTGATAGGAACTCAAGGACTAAGTTTGTGTCAAACCCCTGCATGGGGACAAAAAGTAAGGGGAGTTGGCTTCTTGTGCCCTCTCTCTTCCCTCCCTGGTGCACCCACACAGCGTATTAGGCACAGTCAAATCCAAAGCTTCTAAGCTATGTACTGTATTCACCAAACAGGCTAATTTATCCATTCAGCGGAGAGTGATGCAGAGCTGTGCTACCCCATGGGGAGTTTGGGAGAGACTGTGTCTGAAGGAGGCGCAAACTCTGACCAAACAGTCCAGTGCGGAGGAGCTGGATAGGCTGCACTCCAATTTGATTAGTGAGCAAGTGCAGATGGAGGAGTGATGGTCTCACGTTTTCCTTCTGCCTTTGGGATTCTCTGTGCCCCAAGGGTGCATTGAGTGAGCAGTCCCTGTGCTTCCTGGCGAGCAGGAGCTGCAACTGTTTTAGGCATTTGTGCAGGCTCCTTCCACACTTTATCCTCCTCCCACAGGAGCCTATCTCAGTCTGACCCTATATGCTGAATTTGGCTCTTGAATATACTTTCCCTCATCGTTTCTTGAACTCCATCATGGTAGTGGACTATACGTAGTTTCATGGATAGTCAATACTTTTGACAAACATATAGTACAGATAAACTGAAAAACAGGATAAAAGATGGTTATAGCCTAAAATTTTTTGAAAATTTGGAAAATATCAAGAAATTTTGGACATGGATAACTACAGCTGTTTTGTATCTGGGGGTAGCCGTGTTAGTCTGGATCTGTAAACAGCAACAAAAGAGTCCTGTGGCACCTTATAGACTAACAGATTCATTGGAGCATGAGCTTTCGTGGGTGAATACCCACTTTGTCAGACGCATGCTTATGCTCCAATACATGTTAGTGTATAAGGTGCCACATGACTCTTTTTGTTGCTGTTTACAGCTGTTTTCTCCTGAATTACTGCAACCTAGGAAAACCCGTTAATCGTCTATCAGAATTGTCAGGTAATGAAGGGCTGAGTGAATTAGAGCAATTGCATTAAAGAAAACCTAGGCCCCCGACTTTGTGTGAGTGGACCTTGGTGCCTGCCTGGATGCCTGTTGTCTTCAGTGAAGCTCCACACAGGTGCATGGGCCTGCTTGAACCGAGGTAGTTGAAGGACAGAGGTCCTACTGTGTATGAGGTACACCACTTTTTTCAGCAGTGTATATTATACTTCCATTTTGAATAAGGGATTCTGTAAACATTGTGTAACTTCTCTGTCTGGGTTACCAGCTAATCATGAGACTGACTTTTGATACACACACTCACACATGAAATCTTCTTAACCTAGGTCTGAAATGCATAACAGTTACTGTTCTGTACATTGCCTAATCCAAGTGCTGTAAGAGCCCAATGCTCTACAGTACTGTTACGTAGGTAGTGTCAAGCTGTCTCAAGTGGCTCAAGGGTATGAGTACCAACCTCAGACCAGACTGTTAAGAAGCAGGAACACACACCAAATTGGTTGTGAGTTCTGTACTTAGATTTCACCAATCAGTTATCAAGTGGAAACTCTTTAGGCACTACAACAGCCTTAATATGAAGTCATAGACAATTCCCTTGGGTGCTCCCATTTATCTTGCTACCTGGGCAGGCTTCCCTTTGTGATAGAAGGTCCCTTACACTAAAAATCACAACTATATTCAGGCTACTCCCAGTCCCAAGGACCAATCACTTACCTGAGATCAATTGCACTTTAGATTTCACACCAAAGATGACCGCTTGTAGCCAATCCTATAATAAATTAACTAAAGATTTATTAACTAAGAAAAAATGAGTTATTTACAAGGTTAAAGCAGATACACACACACACACACAAATGAGCCACAGTCTTAGGTTCCAAAAAGTGGTAGAAGCTTCTATAATCAAGTTTTATATGTCCTTTAGGGCTAACCAAAGCTAAGCAGCTGGGGATCCCTTGCTTATGCTTAGAAATCTTGTTCTCTCAAAATCCAAGCAGCATACAGATCCAGTTTCTTCCTGTCAGGGATTTATATTCTCTTCCCCTAGAGTTCAAGCTGATGGGATGAGTCTTTGTGCACATCTTCTCTTCCTGGGTATGGAGGGAACAGGCAAAAAATGTTTTGTCCTCTGATGTTCCACAATGGCTTGTCTGGTTTCTATGGACTTTCTTTTATTGGGAAGGAAATAACACACTCCTTTGGCAGACTAGTATTTCAACTCTTGGTAATGTTTCTCTCCTGACTGTGGGGCTTTACAGTTTCAGAGCAAACACTTATACATTTCCAGAGCAAATGCTTAAATATTATTTTATAACATAGGATACAGATATAAAAGAGATTAATGCAATTTACAAGCATTTCATAAAGTCTAAACACATTTCTATTAACTTAACATCTGTTTTAACAATGCTGACATGTAGGTGAGCCAGACTGGTTTCCAGCTATGCATTGGCCAGTGTTTAGTTGAGTTGGTACCTGGTCTGTCACCGTCACAGGAAGTTCATCTGCCTTTTATTTGAGGTGGCATTTTTATTATTGCCTACATTTATTCTGAAAAGATGGCTAATCAGTTTGGCATATTCTAAGAAAAGGAATTAGAAGGAATCTTTTTATAAGGAAGTCTTTAAATGATCACACCTATCATCTTACATTATGGTTGGTTCTAGATTGAAGCATCATCTACTGGTTAGGGGATCAGTTCCTCCTCAGTGTGGGGAGGGGAGTGGGGGTTTGGTAGAGAGGCCGGGTCCTTGCATTCCACCAGCCTCTTGCCCAGGGCCACCTGAGGGTTGCCAAAGACCAGGCACCCAAAAGCACCTTACAGCTGCCTTCCCTGGGGCACTTCCTACCCCCTCCCCCCGCCCCATAGTCCAAGTTTTGCATTCTGTAGCAAAAGGTACTGAAGAAAAGGTATTACCAGAGTATTGGGCCTAGCAGGTAAGCTCCTCTTTTCCCAGAGGAGCTGCTGCAATCTTCCTTCTCAGGAGATCCCAGGCAGGTCCTTCTCTCTGCCTTCTCAGAAAGGGGCTGACCTGTCTGACTTTCTCTTAAGCTCCCCCATCATCTGGCTCATGCGCTGCAGGTGCGGCCGTGTGTGTGTGTGTGTGTGTGTGTGTGTCTGGGCCAAGAATTGCTCTTTAACCCCTTCAGTCTCAGTGCGGGGTTTATACACCCTGTCACACACTCCTTAAAGTCTCTCTTGCCCATGAAGCCCCTATGAAGTAAGTCAACAATAGTATTTATTTTTGGATATTTAAAAAAACAACAACTGCACTTAACTGAGTCACTTGGTAACTGCATTGGTGAAACCCTTGTCTGTCTTTGTCCCATTATTCTTATGCTATATTGTGCCTGTCTTGTTATATCATATCCAAAATTAAATTAAAATGTTTTTGGACTGCCATTCTGACTGCAAAGCAACTGGTTGCAGTAAAAACAATAAATAGAATAACAAGTCATAACGCATAGCATACAGTTACAGAAAGATTCACATGTATAATAATGGCTAATATAGCACTTGCTTACACATATGTTGCTTGTAAATTCCCATGAAAGGGGCATTCTTCTGTTCATTATAGCAGGCTTGATCCAGGGGCAAAGCTCCTATTTATGTCGCTGCAAAATGACCCATCGATTATGATACTAGAGAAGAGGACAATATGCATGTAACATTGTTCCTTCAGTACAGGTATTTTTTTGCATTATCCTGTTGCTTGTTTTTCAATGTGTAGCATTTCCCGTGAAGGAGATGCTTGAACCACAATGTCATGGTCAGCATTTAAAAAAAAAAAAAAAATTGGAAACTTGTAGCATCTGCTTTTATTACAATAGGCCCAGTGTGGATTCAAACTCACCTGTGGGAAAAGCTATTTGCTGACTTTTGTGTTTCTATAAATAGTCCATACATCAGGCTTAGGGGCTGTTTTCAATGGAGAATGTTGCAGTGTGTATGTGAAGTCTTCCCAATAATGCCAGAGCAGAGAAAATATGAGAAGCTACTTTTTAGTGTGTTTGTGGGAGGGGGCAGGTAGAAGAAAATTGTCTGGTAAAGAGAAGAGGATTGATTTTCTCCTTGGGTTTTGGGCTCTCTCCAGCAGTAAATTCGTCTGTTGTGGAGATGCGTGGCACAAGCTGTGTTCTACCCCTGTTCTACTATAGGGCTTGGAGCTGATTGGGCCAGCCTGGCATGTTGATTCATGGTCACACCAGGAGGAGCAGTTTGCATTGTCCTTCCTCAGCTTCCTCCAGTGGGCTTGAAAACTCAGGTGGCATCAGACCAACAACAAAAATAAAATAAAATGTTGAAGTGTCACTTGACTTCCCCCACCAATGCCAACATAAGTGGACAGTATTGTGAGTAGGGTCCCCTCAACATAAGATTCCTGGCCTAAGGGCTTTTCCCTGAAAAAGATAGTGGGACACAAATCTATTTCGCACAAGTATATGGGGATATTGCCACTGCAATCAGGTGCTCAGGCATATCAGTTCCTAGCTCTTAGTACTGACGTGGGAAACTTGATGGAAAACTAAGGCTATTAAGAGGCATTGGAAAAAGCAGACTTACAATTCTGGCTGCTATTAGACACTATAGAAGGGTATAGAGATCACATGGCCAGTTGAAGCAGTCCCTGGAGTAAAACAATAAAAAGGGCTACTTTTCAAGTGGTAGTTGGAACACAGCCAGGTGCTGAGGTGAGGTCAGTAACTGCCCTCAGCTGCATCAGAGTTAGCTGCATGACTTCCAACCAACCCTTTATGGAATTAACCCCCTGATTGGTACCAGCTTCTTTTAGTTTGGGAACAAATGACTATCTACAGCTTTAACCAAAGTGAGGTCACTGGACATTGTCCAGAGGGGTGCTGTATGCAGCTATGCCCCAATCTCAAGCAGCCTATGGAAATACCAGAACATGAATTAAACCAGACATCTACTTCAGATCAGAGGAATATAACCTATTCCTTCTCAAGGGTTGCTCCCCATTCTATTTCTAGCCTCAGAGAATAAGGAACAAACAGAGAATGATTCTGTCTGAAACATCTGAACAAGTTCCTAAAGTAGACTTAGCTTCACATTCCCATTTTATCATTCCACAAACAGTTCTCCTGCTTTGCATATGGATGGTAGGGTGTGGGTTTTTTTCAACTTTGATCATTGCCATTTAATCTGACCAGTGCTCCCAGGGTCTCTTTCAGGATCATAGTATTACATTAATCTCGACTTTAAGTAAGCAGGAAATTCACTTCTCTCTTTCTGGATATGATTTCTGATTAGGGCTCAGTACAGAGAAAGACCAAACAAATTTCCAGAATAATATGGTTCCTTCAGTATCTTGGATTCATGCTAAACACAGTAGTGTGGTGCCAGGGAAGACAGCCTGGGGTGAGGGTGAACACTATCAGGTACAAGATCTCATCTCAGGAGAATGTTAACTGAAGATGGCCACAAAGAAACACAAGTGGTGTGTCAAATAAAAATCCAGTTCTTTGTGAGAAATATTGAGAATGCTGGTCTCATACAGAGATGCAGTTCAGTCACCCAGAATTCACATGATCCATACCCAGTAGTTCTCTTGGTCTCACAAAAGAGGTCAACTATTGCAAAAACCAGTCCTCCATCCAGGACCAGACAAGTTCAGAATGGACATTTCGATGAAGTGATTAGCACTTTATGGACCCTAAGAGGCAATACTTCCCCTCTTGCAAGCACAGAGTCAGAGTGTAGTAAAAAACTTCTAATAAAAGGAGGGAAATGATGTGGCATTAATTTGGGGAAACACTGCAAACAGGGTTTATAAACATAAACCATGAGCAAAAGACCCACCACCAAGTAAGTTGGGCAGTAACCTTTCTCCCTCAGGTTCTTAAATTCAGCAACCCAAAAGTCCCTTTGATGTGCCCATCCCTTCTCTGCACCCCACTCACAGTTGCTGTCCTTGGACAGTGCAGACCTAGAGTTCAGAGGTGCATCTGCAGCGTTCACTTCCCACCCTGGGTGGAGTGGGGGAGATAAGGAGGCACCTTACTCGCTCTGCTACTCGAGCACTCACTCTTCATCAGCCGCCGGGTGCAGTCAGAGGTGCTGACTGCACCTCTCTGCCAGCTGGGTCAAGATGTCTTCAGGGCCCCCCACTTAACAGCGCTCTCAGTGATTTCAGCTGTTAGTTGGGGAACCTCACTGCTGATGCACACTGGGCAGTCTCTTGTATCAGAGACACTGTCCCAAAGCAGGTCTAATACTTAGGCCTAGGTATCAGTGATTTCAGCTTTGCAGTCTGCAACAAGACTCTCAATTGAGTCTAAATTAGCCCTGTTATTATACATTGGAGAGGAAGGGTCAAAGCGTGTTTAAGACCCCTAGGCCTGGCCCACACCACCAGGAATAAATACCCATCTCCACCCTCTCTCAACTCCCTGGGCTTTGGAACCCATGTCCCCTGCCTAGCAAGTGCTATTTAGTTGAGGGTGAGTCCCTCCATTGGGATATGCCAGGTATAGTTTTGCTGCCCTCGATTCACACAACAAGGATAACTAGCCTTTATTACTCCTGGCCCAATAACAAGGAGACTGGGGATCCAACGCCAGCCAAAAGTGATAATTTGGGCAAGCAATCCCATCATGCTGAGCACCTAGGCAGGGTGGCTGTGCCCATGCAAACAAGATCTTCTTCCAGAGCTCACCACCATGCCAGGGGAGAGCTCATTCAGACTCTGCTTACAACTGTATTTGCACCTCTTTTGTGATTACTTTCCATAAAATATTCTTGTAAACACATTTTTTGGCAGTAATAGTCATCGGCTTCAATAGCCTGGGGCTATATCTGTGTGAATATGTGAATTTAACCTGAAAATCTATCTCTTTTTACAGACTTATGAGACAACCCAATAATTTCATGCAATCAAACTCAAAGATATTGCCTCTGTGGCAAGGTAATATATTTTAACTGCTGATTCATCTGACTTTCATGGTATCAATGCATTTTAAAGTTGCATAGAAAGCTTTTATCATTCATAGGAGGTTCAATATTTTTATTCAACATAATTTCCAGTGAGTATGGAATGTTTTTACATGAGTGCTCTCCTCTGGCCTCTTCAACTAGAGCTAATAATCTCAAATTACAGGTTTTGCTTTTGTTCTCCAGAAATCTGATTTTACAACATAGAAAATCCATTGACCTGACCCAGGACACCAGAGAGCTTTACAGCTGTCCATTTCTGTTTGTATAGTCTGCATATTGTCAAGTACAGCTTTAATAGTGTTTTCTGGTATTTCTGAATTTTCTTGCTAATTCAGGGCTAAAATAAGAGAGTGCTCCTAACCCACTGTAAGAAACTACAAGGAAATGCACTGTTCCAAGAACAGTCCAGGGAAAGTATTGTGGCTCTTAGAGTCACAGTGGGAAGTCACCCATTAGTCTGTGGAAGCTCAGTTCTGCTGGCTGGTATATTGGAGATAGTGGTGCCAATGTTTTGCCTATTCCCCCTCACCCATATGGGGCGAAGGGGAAGATATGGAATAGAGGCCCTGTGGAGGCTTTTCCTTCTCTCATTCTCAGACTAGTGATCTGGGGTCTCTGTATATCCTTGAAATACTGAGGGGAGGCTGTTCCTCACACAGACTGTGAAGAACTCTGGTGATTAGTACCATGTCAAGTGAGGAAGGATAGGATCTGTCATTATGTGTACTGACCAGAACACACGACACAAAAGGGAGTGTGGGGGGAGCACTGTGGCTGCTGTTGCAGCCCATATCCATAATGTAACTTTCCAGGTTGGAATCCAGCCAGGACGATGTGGTTAACATCCCTACTTCTATGAGAAATATTAGTAATTAGGGCCTTAGTTTTAGGCTTCAGTAAGGAAACAGCACCTACAACAGCATCGTGCCCCTTCATGTCATGCCTAGAGCCTGGTTCTGTACTGACTCAGAGTTGAGAGTGTAACCTAGCAAATAATGAGCACCAATCCCGGGGCACTCTGGATTTCACCCAGGAGGTCTTCTAAGTGCTGACTAACTTCAATATTTTGTAGCTTGTGAAATTTGATGAGATTATAACTGGAGGCGGTGGAACTGTTTCCATCATCAAAAGGAAAAATATTCTTCTTTGAAGGAGATATTGAGAAAATGATTATATTAGGTTAAATAATCAGCAAACTCTGGGAGAAGCAAAAATCAGAAAGAGGTTAATACTTTTCTCTCTCAACAACTGCTCCCTCCCACAAGAGTGTCATTTTTATCCCCTCAGAAGCCCTTTGACTTAGGTTTCCAAGATTTTTGTTTCTCCTGTGGTTACAACCTGGGACTCACCCCTTGACAAGCTAATCTGGTGAGTTCAATAGGGTGTTGGAGGGAGAACCTCAGAGTGAATGGCTCCTGCATTGTCTCTTAGATGTTGACCAATGACTGGCTATCTGAAGCCATTGGTCTCTGACCTCCTCCAGTCAGCTTCTTGTTGAATTAACTTCATGTTTTCATTCAGTAACTCCCTTACAACAGACCAAATATATAGAACATAAGTATTCCTCAACAATTATCGACCAATTCCACATCCTTCACACAAACATAGATGGAAAAAATGCTTTACACAAACAAGAGAAGCTGTAAATCCAATCATTCACTCTGCTTATTACCTGATTTACCTGCTACTGCTCAGTATATTACTCCATTGAAAAACAAGTAGTATGCAAATGTATTTGCAGCTGGTCTTTGATCCCAGACAGGCTTTTTATTTTCACTTTTTGTACTCTGGATCCTGAAATTGAAATGTGCGTGTATTTATTTGGAGAGTCTCGGAATATCTAGGTGCACAGGATGATCAGACCCACCATAAAGCTGCCATTTTTACCCAGATTAGGGGAGCAATAATTCATTTTTTTGTGCATGAGGATTCATCATATTGCTCATGCTCCATGAAATGAGATATTGTGAATTTTTAAATTTTTTATTTATTTATTTTTTAGAAAACACGTAACATCTGTATAAAGATTCACTTTTAAAAATTCCTACTGCCTTTGTGTCACTTGTGTTGATGATGACGTCCAGGAGATAGCATCATGACTCCTCTTCTTTCCCCCACCCATTTGCTTTCTGCCGGCTCAGTGGTACTAAAGTAGAAATATAAATTACTCTTCACATCTTTCCCTCTTTTGTGTCTCCATTAATAGCACTTGACTTTTTCATAACAGTTAAAGATGTAATTCTCAAGAGTATGCATTTACTGAAATACAAATATACGGTATACATAGTGCTTGCTTTATTCAAACTTCTATAAATTCTGGAAAAGCAGCACCACTTGCCCCATAACCTCAGCCGTGCAGAACATAACGCCATTCACAGCCTCAGGAACAACTTTGACATCATAATCAAAAAGACTGACAAAGGAGGTGCTGTCGTCATCATGAATAGGTCGGAATATGAATGAGAGGCTGCTAGGCAGCTCTCTAATACCACATTCTACAGGCCTTTACCCTCTGATCCCACTGAGGGTTTCCAAAAGAAACTACACCATCTGCTCAAGAAACTCCCTGAAAAAGTACAAGAACAAATCTGCACAGACACACCCTTACAACTCCGACCAGGGGTATACTATCTGCTACCCAAGATCCATAAACCTGGAAATCCTGGATGCCCCATCATCTCAGGCATTGGCAGCCTGACAGCAGGATTGTCTGGATATGTAGACTCTCTCCTCAGGCCCTACGCTACCAGCACTCCTAGCTATCGGCAAGACACCACTGACTTCCTGAGGAAACTATAATCCACTGGTGATCTTCCAGAAAACACCATCCTGGCCACTATGGATGTGGAAGCCCTCTACACCAACATTCCACACAAAGATGGACTACAAGCTATCAGGAACAGTATCCCCAATAATGTCATGGCAAACCTGGTGACTGAACTTTGTGATTTTGTCCTCACCCACAACTATTTCACATTTGGGGACAATATATACCTTCAAGTCAGCGGCACTGCTATGGGTACCCGCATGGCCCCACAGTATGCCAACATTTTTATGGCTGACTTAGAACAACGCTTCCTCAGCTCTCATCCCCTAATGCCCCTACTCTACTTACGCCACATTGATGACATTTTTATCATCTGGACCCATGGAAAAGAAGCCCTTGAGGAATTCCACCATGATTTCAACAATTTCCATCCCACCATCAACCTCAGCCTGGACCAGTCCACACAAGAGATCCACTTCCTGGACACTACAGTGCTAATAAGCGATGGTCACATAAACACCACCCTATACCGGAAACCTACTGATCGCTATACTTACGTACATGCCTCCAGCTTTCATCCAGCCCACACCACACGGTCCATTGTCTACAACCAAGCTCTAAGATACAACTGCATTTGCTCCAACCCCCCTCAGACAGAGACAAACACCTACAAGATCTCTATCAAGCATTCTTACAACTACAGTACCCACCTGCTGAAGTGAAGAAACAGATTAACAGAGCCAGAGGAGTACCCAGAAGTCACTTACTCCAGGACAGGCCCAACAAAGAAAGTAACAGAACGCCACTAGCCGTCACCTTCAGCCCCCAACTAAAACCTCTCCAGTGCATCATCAAGGATCTACAACCTATCCTGAAGGATGATCCGTTACTCTCACAGATCTTGGGAGACAGGCCAGTCCTCGCTTATAGCGAGCCCCCGAACCTGAAGCAAATACTCACCAGCAACCACACACCACACAGCAAAAACATTAACCCAGGAACCTATCCTTGCAACAAAGCCCATTGCCAACTCTGTCCACATATCTATTCAGGGGACACCATCATAGGACCTAATCTCATCAGCCAAAATATCAGAGGCTCATTCACCTGCACATCTACCAATGTGATATATGCCATCATGTGGCAGCAATGCTCCTCTGCCATGTACATTGGTGAAACCGGACAGTCTCTACGCAAAAGAATAAATGACCACAAATCAGACATCAAGAATTATAACATTCAAAAACCAGTCGGAGAACACTTCAATCTCCCTGGTCACTCGATTACAGACCTCAAAGTCATAATACTCCAACAAAAAAAACTTCAAAAACAGACTCCAACGAGAAACTGCAGAATTGGAATTAATTTGCAAACTTGACACCATTAAATTAGGCTTGAATAAAGACTGGGAATGGATGGGTCATTACAGAAAGTAAAACCTATTTCCCCATGCTAATTTTCCCCCCTACTGTTACTCACACCTTCTTGTCAATTGTTGGAAATGGGTCATCCTGATTATCACTAAAAAAGTTTTTCTTCTCCTGATAATAGCCTACCTTAATTGATTACTCTCGTTATAATTAGTATGGCAACACCCATTTTTTCATGTACTCTGTGTATATATATCTTCCTACTGTATTTTCCACTGCATGCATCCGATGAAGTAGGTTATAGCCCACGAAAGCTAATGCTCAGATACATTTGTTAGTCTCTAAGGTGCCACAAGTACTCCTCGTTCTATATGCCAGCAGTATATCTAAGCAGCCTTACTAAATGCATGCTCCTTACCTGTATCTGTATTATGTAATTAAAGACACATATTCCATGATTTTGCAGAGAGGATATTAATCTATATACAAAATGAGGCATCTGTCAAGGGTATCCAACTAAAGCACAAAGAAAGAGTGTTGGGGATAGTTAAGATAGACATTTCATTTATATTTCCCATACACAAAGAACGAATCATAGGTCAATTCCAGCACTTAACTTTGCTCTCCTTTCAAGGGAGTTTTGTCACCAATTTCAGTGGGGACAGAGGTAGGCCAATGCACTTTTGAAAATCTCACCTTAACTGTATACGATTTATTTTGTATTAAGGACAACAGAGAAAGGAAGAACAAATATACAATCTCCATGTGAGTGTGAGCAGAAATGCCCATTCTACAACAAAAGGATGAGAAAACCTGACCCATGAGGAAAGGTTAAAAAAATGTTTAGTCTTGAGAAAAGAAGACTGAAGGGGGACCTGATGAGTCGTCAACTATGTTAAGGGCTGTTATAAAGAGGGTGGTGATCAATTGTTCTCCATACCCGCTGAAGGTAGGGCAAGAAGTAGTTAGCTTAATCTGCAGCAAGGGAGATTTCAGTTAGATATTAGGAAAAATTTCTAACTAGTTAACGATATTAAGTACTGAAATAGGTTACCAAGGGAGGTTGTGGAATACCTATCACTGGAGGTTTTTAAAGACAGGTTAGACAAACACCTGTCAGGGTGGTCTGGGTATACTTTGTCCCGCCTCAGTGCCAGGGAATGGACTAGATGACCACTTGAGGTCCCTTCCAGACCTACATTTCTATGATTCCATTATTCTGTATTCTGGAATCCCCCTACCAAATATGCAAGAAAACCTTTTCCATTTCACAGGTCCCATATGAAGAAAAACAACAACCCCAGAGCCCTAGCTATGCACACCAGAGTCTTGTATGTTGTTAAAGATCTTGATGGTTTCTTCTTCAGAATAAACCAGCAAACTTGTGTAAGGAAATATAATATATATTCTTTTGTACCACTAAGCTCATTGCACTCAAGGGAGATTCAGTCCTGCAGAGAACAGGAGATACTTCTGCCACTGTTGGGATTCTTACAGAGGCAAACTAACTCTAAGTCCTGCTGGGACTCCATAGGAGTTCCACTGACAGAGAAACGATTGGGGCGGGCGGAGGGTGTCCAAAAAATCCACCTGCATCAGATGACATTTCAGATGCCCTCAATAGACTTTAGAGACAGTGCTGGCCCTTTACAATTTCCTCTAAATGAAGTTATGGCTACTTTGTAGCACTTCTTTCTGTTCTTCCATGTGCTTTTGTTCCCCAGGATCCCCCATCCATATTTATGCTGGCATAAACAGAGAGAGTATTCTGAAGTAGGTAGACAATTAAAAAAATATTAGCATGCTCATAGCAGTGTATCCCAGTCAGCTGTTCTCTTTGAATGAAACACTTTTTAAATAAAACAATGCCTTTAATGCAGGTCTTTTAAGCAAGTGAACTATTAATTTGTTTGCTGTCAATTTATGAGCAACTGAGAACACATTGTAAAAACCACTCGTGCACATAAATATACATCCCTCCATTCTGCAGGAAGACAGCTCTCAGTGATTTTTCTTTTAAAGTAAATGTTTAGATAATTTATTTTATACGAGCTTTTTGGCTTTGATGGATTACAGTCCTATCACCTTTTCTAGAAAATATAATGGAAGGCCTCTCCAGCAGGGGGAGTTCACTTGGGGTGGGGGTGGGGGGTGACTGTAGAGGAAGGTGTATGGGGGGTTCATACATTGTGTGTAACTGTGTATTTGGTGGAAACTTATTTAAATATCATGGTCAGTGTTGTGATTTTGTAAATCATTTAAGCAAGGAAAACTAGTTATGCTTAACTAGAGAGCAAACAGTAAGATCCTTCAGTGGTCATATATTGGAATGGGAAGAGGCAGGGTCTGTACTAGCTGTTTGCTAATTTAGATTCTGGTCTCAATTGCACTGTGGTAAGTCCAAAGTAACGCCCTTGCCTTAGGTGGAGCTACTCTGGATTTATAATTGTTAACTAAGATCAGAATCTGGCCTCTCTATTTGTAATTTTTCATTTTGCTGCTTTTAAGTATGGAGAAATAGGTTGTATCCCAAATTCTGTGAAAAGATGAAATCTAGAATATATCTTAGCATACTATGAGATGATTACATTAAACCAGAAATAGGTGAATCTGGTCATTATTTTTTTTCTAATGGATTTTTTTTGTGAAATATTGCTGATGCTCTATATTTGGGATCAAATTTTAGATCTACTTCGTTGCTGAGTAGCCCTAGTTTAATCACTCAATACACAGAAGACAAGAGCAACCAAATGATTTTGATTTTCCAGGGGAAGGAGTCCACAAGTAACAGTTTATACAGCCAGAAATTTCCCCCAGCATGGGAATTGCAGCCTAGGTTTTAAAACGCCACTGATCGCAGGGTCACGTAATAGAGATTACTTACCTAAAATGTAGTCCTTAAATCTCCTTAACTTCCAAGCCAGCTTTGGAACAGCAAATTACATTATTTTGCTTTAAAAGTTGAAGAGAAATGGATCCTGCAAGCCTGCAGATAAAAGGTTTGGGTGGAAAAAAGAGTATCTGCAGCACTGGCACTGTATAATAAGCCAGCAAATCCAGGTTTGATAAAGAAATCAGCTTTGGAAACACAGATTTGTGTACACAAAGCTTAACTCGATCTGAATGTTCAGTAAACTGAAGGGCGTGGGCATGGGAGGAGTTGATCTACCTCTGACTAGACCATCATGTTTTTTCAACCCTTTAAGACATTTCAAATAAAATATACTCCATTCTCCCCCTTTCCCACCCAATGCTTCATGTTACTAGCATTCTACTAACCAGCAGCTTATGTTTTATGATCATTTACAGGGAATGTAATAAACCTTTACAATATAATTGTTCTTCATTCTGACTTTGTTTTTAACGGTGTTATTCTCTAGTTTTTTTTTTTACTATTCTATATATACCATACATTGGCTATGTTCCTACTCTATTTTCTATGATGCACTCTTTATTCTCTTATCCTTTTGATGTAGTGTATCATTCATACGTTATCTTTTGATTGTAATGTACTTAGGTATTTTGTATTCATTCCCTCACCTTTCACTCTCTCCCCTGAACAGAACAAAACATAATGCAATATTTGAACAAAGGAAAAACAAATAATATTTCGTAGGCTCTTTAATCACTATTCAGTATTCCTTACCCACTTGAAGACTGGCTGCCTGTACACTTCACATCATACCCTACAGTTTTGCTACTACTGACTAGTATGCTGCCTTATTAACAATAGCATGTACCCATTTGTGACAGACCTATGATCCCTACTGCAATAACCAGCAGAGTTTATTCCCAGCTATGTCCTTTTCGCCAACCACACTCCCCAGTGGGGGAAAAGGAATCATAGAAAATGATTGCGTGATGGTAATCCTCAGGGGAAAGCCATTACATAACAGTACCATCTTTGCAATATATTTACGCTAAATTTAGTTACCCACACTCTCTAGAGCTTTTCATCTGAGGCTCTCCAAGCACTTTACAATAATTAATCAATCAAGCTCCTCTGAGGTAAGACAGTATTATTATTGTACACAGTTTACAGATTGAGTCCCAGAGGGGTTTAAAAACATGCCCAAGGGCAAATACCAAGTCAGTGGCGGTGCTAGGAGTAGAATCCAGGAATCCTGGCTCCCAGTCTTCCCAGAACCCTTCTCTGTCCACTGGACAAGCTTACACTGTCTCCCATTCTTTTCTCCTGTCTTCCGGTTTGAAATTATACCAGTCAAATAATTAGGGCTGGGAAAAGTCATAAATGAGTATCAGGATAGTTTCTTACCCTTATTTCCTATGACCATGATGGAACTAAGTGGTGGATTTTTGTATTTATTGTTAGCCCTAGGGTTCATACCACATCTTGCATAACACAAAATAGTGCTAACATCAATAGTAATATTTGACTAACGTAACTCAGAAACGTAGTTACTTAGTATTATCTTAATGAGTCCACACTGGACTCTATTCTGTCTCATGATGAATGCTGGCCTTTGTTATTACTTAAAAGGCAGGTTTTTAGTTAATGATTAAATTGAAAAAGAATGCTTAAAATGATTATACGGATCAAAATAAAGAATGGAAGTTGTATTATTTTTTAAAAAGATAACATGGTTCCTGAGAATTGTTTTTATCAAATAAAATGGAGGATCAAAATAACCAATAATTTAATTTGTAATTTTGATTGTTGAACCCTGTCCGAATTCTTCCTTCTGTTGATATTTGAAATTTCAAGGACACTCTTGATGTGGGCTTGTCTGTTAGAGGCAATGTCTGCCGATCCTCTGCAGGCATTTCATAGAGGTTTCAGATGGTGTGCCCTGTCAGTTTAGTTCACACATGATATATAGCATTAATTATCCGTGGGCTGCTGAAAGGATAAATGCTTTTATTATTGCAGAATACTAGCTAGAAGAAAAGTAATGAGAACAAAGACAGTTGCCATTATTTCACTACTTTTTTAAAAAACTGTCATTTTCTATTCTCTTAAACTCAGTGATTGTTTAAAAAGGACTGATTCTTGCAAAGACTTTTGTGTTCAGAATAACTATAAATATATTCAAAAGTAATTAATAATAGGTATAAAGAAAAAAGAGGTGATACAGATGGAATGCTGAAGTATCCAGTTGACTGTATGCAAAGAAAATCTAGCTTTGCCAATGTAATAAAACTAACAGAACATAGATTGGAATGATGCTTTCTGTATTAACTGGTAGTTGAAATGGAAATATGTTGACTATGTTGATATTAATTTTTTACTTCAGAACACTGCTGCAACAGAAAAATGGCTCGCAAAATAGAAGTGGGAAAAAAGATGCCATCTTTAGCTAGGGAAATAACACACGATCAAAGCACTTGTAAGGCTGCACAGAATTGCAGTGGGGCTGGGTTACAGGGGGCCCTCTATTGAACATGGATTTGATTCACTCACAAGCCAGAGTATGGGTGGCGTCAGTGGAGGATTCACCGCAGGAGGGGAGAGTAGGCTGCAGTACTGCTGGCTGTCTATGGGCAGCTTTAAAAACTGACCATATGTTCATAGGAGCTCTGTCAGTTGAAGCTGTACAGAAGACGTGCTGAATAAGCCCATTTCCCAAGTGCCCTGACCCAGCTCCTTTCCGTAGCTGCTTCCCTGTCTAGTTTGAGAGCTGCTGTAGCCAGTTGTAGGCCCTCTATGGGAAAAGGTCTTGTGGGCAGCTTTCCAGAAAGGTCCTTTCCCGCTGGAAACTATGCAGTGAATCTGGTCACCTGAATCTCAGTAAATCTGACCCACTTTCCAATTAATCTGCCTGCTAGTCATGTACAAAATATTTGATCATGGATAGGTGTTCTTTTCTTTGGTATGACTAAAAATAAAATACAATGCAAATTGCCCAAATGTGTACTCACCTCAGAAGAAAGTTTTTGCTTCATTTGATAACCATGATAAATCCTTTTTCCATGGCATAAACCACTAATTCGCCCATTGTGGATTAGATTGTTGCTGCTATGTAGTTGGGCACACACTGGAGCCAGGAGTGCACTGGTCTGCTGGTAGTTCCTTCAGCAGCCACCATGCCTATAGAAGTTCATGTACAGTGGCCACTGAGAAGAGACTTTACAGAGGTGTAGCGTTCCCCCCTCTACCCCATTTAGCCCTCTGAGGGAGAGGTGAAAGGAAATAACACCGTGTAGGCCAAGACTGAGTCTCTAGAAAATGAGCTAAGGGCTTGCAACTTGACAGTTCTTGGAGAGGAACAGAATGATTTAATGGAATTAATAGAGGAAAAAAGCACTTAGAAAATATTATTATCCTGGACATGAAACAAGTCCCAAATACACTAACATTAGAAAATATACTGTAAGGATCAGTCCCACACTGATGACCTGAAAAAGGCTTGATCCTGTAATTCCTGCACATTTCGAACTCCCATTGATTTCCTCTGTATGCATGTTGTCAAACACATGCGAGGGGTTTGGAGGGCAAGAGGGCATTTGGAATGCTCAGGAAGTGACCCACATGGCATTCCAGGATAAATGACTCTCATGAAAACCAGAGGAGAGGGAACTGGTTCAGCAGTTCTGTTCATCCCCTTTGTTTGCATCCTACTAATTCTACCTCACTGACTCTTTCCTGTTTCTCCCCTCTCAGCTGCTGTCACTGAACTCTGTTCAGTCTACTCTCTCTCTCTCTCCATCTGTTCAAAAATCAGCTGCCATTCCCAGCCTGCATGGAACCCTCTGATACTAAGATTCATTCCATTTAAAAAATTTTCTTGTAGGAGCAGAGATTTCAGGGATAGCTCAGTCTTATAAGATGTGTTTTGCTTAGCTGTTAGAGTGTGAAAGGTGAGCACCTTGCACCAGGGGCCAAATTCAATCCCAGGCCCCTCAGTCCCTGAGTCATTGATCACTGAAACCATCAAGAGAGCATTTTGTCAGTTTTTATGGCTGATTCTAAACCCTCCTGGGCATTCTCGAGTTGCAGCTCATGAGATGTCTTTTTTCCTGTGCTGTTTTTTTTCTGTCTTCAGTCTATGTTCTGTATAATGAACAGGACAAAATTCCAAGCCAAATTTTATTAAAAGGACATCACTAAAAACATTCTGCTGGCTGCTTGTCTACTCCTTGGGAATGCTTTAATGGTTGTGCTTAAAAGGAAAGGTCACCCTTTACATAACTGCTATTATACTATGACTTTCAGAAATCAGAGGCAAAGGTAGGACCCTCACTGAGGCTGTAGACACAAGGCACATCCGACTATGGTGTTTCCTGCTGTGGGACCCTGAACACTAATTACACAGTTCTGCTGAGACACCACTTAGAATATTGAATTCAGTTAAATAGTCCACGGATGTGGAATAGAGGGAAGTCAGAGAAAATGACTGAGGCTAGTGGTTTTATTTCAGGAATAATTTTAAATAATAACATGTAGGCCTTGATTCTGCAAATACTTATGCACATGCATAAATTGTATAGACTGTGAATAGTACCATTTAATCCAATAGGATTATTTGTGTGTGTGTGGGAGTGGGGAACTGACGGGGATGTATGGGGCAGCAAAATGTCTAGTGCCTGGTGTTCTGCTAGTCTTAGCTCAGTTCTATCTTGAGGAGAGCATCACAATTTGGTTTTGGTCATATCTTGTACATTGACTTTCTGCAAAGGAGGCCACCATTCTGGAAGCTGTTTCAGTTGGCAGAGTAGGACTAACAACCACAATCCCTCCCCCTCCCCCCCGCCCAAAGTGATTTCTGTGATGTTGAGAAGAAATATTGTACCCATTAAAATGCTTTAAAAACAAAACAAAAAGCTCACTCCCCCCCCACCCCTCCTCCAAACCCCCCTGGCTTGACATATATTTTCTGGAATGCTGACGCTGCAAAGGAATTACTACATCACATTGAGGAGGGGCAGATCTGTATGACACTATAGGTGTGTAGCTCTGCAATTAGATCAGAACTGAATAAAACCTGAATTTAATAGCCAGTATTTGACGTAGGGTCTCAATTATTCTCCCTGATCTACCGATAAGTAAATTTAGGTCACTATCCTAAAGATTAGTAATTAGAAAGCTATTTGTAATGTGTTTGGCATTTGGGTACCGTAATGATACGAACTGTATTAAAACCTTAAAAAGACGGATTATTTGGCTCCCCCTTTCTGTTTGTTGAGCTATGAATAAATTTTCTTGAGCCATTATTCGGTTCATCTCCAGAAATGACAGAACTCAGTACTTAATGTCTGATTTGGATTCAGTGGTAGCTGCAGGTCCTCAGCACCTTTGAAAATTGGGTCATAATCAAATTGCCCACAGTCACACAGGTAGATTGTGGAAGAGTGGGGTATAGATCCCATGTGTCTAGACTCCCAGAAAAGTCAAGCCAAAGGGGAAAGCTTTGAAATTAAAATTGTCCAGTTGAAATGTGAACAGATTTTAAAAAAATGATTAAGTAAAAAAAAATGTTTCAGAACCTCAATTATTAATTGAATAAATGGTAGGTTTAAACATTAAAATATAACAAAAAAGGTTTCCTCATTTGACAAGATCTTTATTCAGGCTTTCTTTGTGCCTCTTGCAATAATTATTAACATGGTCAACACTTACAGCTCTGTAATGAAGGAAGTTCAGCTTTAGGTATTAGTTAAATTGTCAGCTGTTGCTGGGTGAAAAATCTGAATGCAGCTCTTGGCAGATGTGAAAACAAAAAGAATTGCTTACTTTTAAAATACGTTTTACTGTTATAGCTAAGATTTCAAATAATTGTATGTTTTGTTTAAAGTTCAACTTTAGTTTTGTTACTATCCATTTGAATAAGCTAAGTGATGGCGTTAGATATAAGGGACTTTTGGAGAGATGAAATGTGAGGGTAAATAACTCATTAGGATTTTGGCAGTAAATACTGAGAATATATCACTGTTACATTCCGAATCCATTTGGTGGGATATTAACAGGAGAGGTTGAGGCTGTGTTTTTTTTTTAATTGCCATTTAGATGTTGTGCCCATGAAAATATTAATTTAGTAGTTGCAAAAAAATTGAGAGACAGGGTGTGTTTCATTTCATGTTGCTTTGTTAGCTGCATTTATTGCCTTGTAGTAAGGGTTGCTGAACTCTGGGTTCTAGGTTTCTGTAATCATCATAACTTTGCTGAAACTACTAGTTGCAAACATAAAATTAAATAGATTTAGCCTCAGTGGGAAATTCGCAAGCATTTTTAACATGGTTTGAGTAAATAAACATTTGTCACCTTTCACATTTCAGGTGTACAAAGAAATCTCAAACCCGTTTATTAACTGAGTTGAACGTTGAAAAGATACCGTATACAAAAGGCAAAAATACCATTTGCTTGGTGATAATTACTAGTGTTCATTTTCTCACTTAAGTGATAGGACACATCACACTGTTGCCATAGCAACCTCTATTCTGTTCCATTAACTGCTTAATGTGAATTTATGAATGCAAGTTTCAATGTGTGAAGAAAAAGGCTTGAAATAGTGTGATTCATCATTTAAAATGTGTACAGCCAAGTTATGGGCTAATTGGACCTTTCTTATTTGTTTTTGAATATTAAAATAGCATATATTATGATCTATAAATTGTGTGGGTAACCAATTAAGCAGGAAGTAATTTAATATTAGATGAATTTCAAAATGATTTAAGTATTTCTCATTTTGAAAATGTTTCAACTGTTTTGTGTGACATTAACAAAATAACATGTTTTTATTAGTAGTTGGAAGGACATTGGCTTTTTTATGATGTATTTGAGACATGTTGTATGTCATTCTATTTTAGTTCAGATTGTTAATAATGGGCCTCGTATGGTCTTCACTAATTTAACGCTATTATTTTAATCAGTGATACTCTTGATTCACACCAGAGAAAAAGGAGAGTCTTATGGTTAAGGCACTGAAAGGAGCTATGGATTCAAATTCTGGGTCTGGTCACAGACTTCCTTTGTGACCTTGGGCAACTCACGTTATCTGTGTCTGCAGCAGTTCTTGCCTGTAAAGTGAGAATAAAAAACCTTGTTATCTCCCACCTTTTGTGTGTCTTGCCTGTTTAGGCCAGATCCTGTAAACACTTATGCACATGTATAACTTCATGCATGTGAGCAGTCCCATTGAGTGTTAGTGTCTGCAGGATCAGCACCTTGGATTGTAAATTCTTTGGGGCAGGAAATATGTCTTGATTTATTATGGATAGGGCCCTACCAACAGGGCGGGCTCCAGGCACCAGCCGAGCAAGCTGGTGCTTGGGGCGGCAGCTTGTAGGAGGCGGCATTCCGGCCAATCCTAGGGCAGCCTGCGTCCTTCCCTCCCAGCCGACCAGAGTGGTGTGGAGCCCTCCCGGCAGGGGGCACGGTGGGAGGAGCCACGTGGCAGCGCCCCGCTGAAGCCCTGGCCGCCCCCCTTCTCTCTCTCCCCCCGCTCCCTCCCACATCTGCACCCTGGCTCCGGCCGCACCACAGGTTTTTTTTTTTTTTTTTTTGCTGTTCTGGCCTCCGTAGTGTTTTGGGTTTTTTTTCCCGCATGGGGCGGCCAGAAAGCCAGAGCCGGCCCTGCCTACCAAATTCATGGTTCATTTTGGAGAGCGGCAGCTGCTGGCTGGGAGCCCAGCTCTGAAGGCAGAAGCGCCACCAGCAGCAGCACAAAAGTAAGGATGGCATGGTATGGTATTGCTACCCTTACTTCTGCATTGCTGCTTGCAGAGCTGGGCCCTTAGTCAGCAGCTGCCACTCTCCAGCTGCCCAGCTCTGAAGGCAGCAGCACAGAAGTAAGGGTGGCAAGGTATGACATTGCCACCCTTACTTCTATGCTTCTGCTGGTGGGGCACTGCCTTCAGAGCTGGGCGCCTGGCTAGCAGCGGCTGCTAGCCGGGCACCCAGCTCTGAAGGCAGCACAGAAGTAAGGGTGGCAAAACTGCGATCCCCACCCCAATAACCTTGTGACCCCTGTGCAACTCCCTTTTGGGTCCGGCCCCCCAATTTGAGAAACGCTGGTCTCCCCCATGAATTCTGTATAGTATAGTGTAAAAGCACACACAAGACCAGATTTTCTGGGGGGTGGGGTGGAAGACCAGATTTCATGGTCCGTGACTCGTTTTTCATGGCCATGAATATGGTAAGGCCCTAATTATGGATTAGGCTCTAATCCTAGCTGGGATTTATAAGCACTACCATAATGTGAATAATATGTTAAAAAACAAACAAAATAAACCCTACAGTAAAGGAATGATATCTAGATCGCAAAATAAAGCACCCAAAAGTTAATCAGTGACGGAATTAAGACTAATTGGGCAGGACAGTCCCGAAATGTCCTAGTCCCAGGCTGAATGACACTGGGATGGCATTTGTCCTGGATTCCCTGCAGCATCGCTCCATGACTGCCTGAGGCTCAAGGGTGGCACCAGCCTTTTTCTGGTGGGGGAAAGGCTGAGGTGGGCTTTAGGCTCCCCTCACCACAAGGCCCCGCCCTCTCCTCCTTCTCTTCTCCCTAAGGCCTTGCCCCTGACCAGGCCAGAAGCCCGAGCCAGGCAGTAGTAAGAGCCACCCATGGAGCCCAGGCTGCTGTAGGGAGCCCCAGACCTTCCACCTGTCCTGGGTGTTGTGCCCTGGGAGACGGGGACAGCCTGGGGGCTGCTTGTGGGCACACCAGCCCCCTGCCCAGGGCAGGTGGAGAGTCTGGGGCTCCCCACAGTGGCCGGGTGCCGTGGGCGGCTCTTATCGCTGCCTGGCTCTGGCTTCTGGCCTGGTCATGGGGTCTCATGGGGAAGAGGAGGAGCAGGAGGTGGGGCCACAGAGGGGGGAGGGGCTTTTGCATGTATCTGGTTTTTACATTTTGAAAAGGTTGTCAGCCTAATTAAGACTTCACATACAACCTTAATTCAGCTCCATTCTGCATATATATTAGGATACAGCCTTTCATTATATGATCATATGCTATTTTTGGTAAGTTGTTCAGTGTTTAAGAAATGTTATTCTTTCTTCGGAAAAAAAGTCTCAAACTATTCACTGATGAGTACAAAGAAGCAGGAAGGAAGTGTTTAGGTTTACTGGGAATAGTAAGGGATGCACTTTTTTTTACATTTGATGCTTTTAGGCTGACGACTGTTCTCATTACAGCATATGTAATCAATCCTTTTTTAATAGCACATTCTCAGTAGAATCAGACCCTGGGCTTCATTTTCATATTTTGGTTTCTTGTATATGATTGAATTACACTCAATCATGCAATTCCAGGAAAATTTCAATTTTATTGTTGTAATTCAGAAGTTCACCTTTTGAGGATTCCATGTATGAGAATGAAAGACGTACTGTGTAGATAGGTGCTTCGGTAACATATAAGGTCAGACACGACTCATTCCCATGTCCCTCTCCCTTTCATTTTCCATTTTTTCTCTAGATTTTTTCCAATCCTTTTATGCCACATTTAATATTCTTTCTGTGTATACCTATGGCTCTGTCAGCAAATGAGGAATGCTGCTATTATGTATTAAGTGTATTCCTACCACTACTAGTCACAGAATCAAAGAAGCAAATTCTCCCCATAGATGTCCGCACACATACATCTCCCATTGAATCAGTGATAGTCACATGTCTGTATCTGGGGCAGACAGTTTAAGGTCAGTTGGGAGCTCTTGATATTTGGCTTCATAAGTATGTAGTGTAGTCTTAAGATAACCTAACTGAGCTTTTAAAACAGAGTAGATTTAATAGAGTCCTTGACTTTAAGGCTGGGGGGTACAGGGAGCAGGGCATGGTGATCAGGCCTAGTGGTTAGAGTCAGGCACCTGGAACCAGAGCTGGGGTCAGAGTCAGATGCCAAGCCTAATGTCAGAGCCAGAGACAAAGTCAGGTGCCAAGCCAGGGGTCAAAGCTGGAATCAGTGTCATGGGTAGGATGTAGCAACAGGGACCTGGAGAAAGTCAGGATAGCAGGAACCAGGAACAAGGTGGGAAGGCAGGGCTCAGGCAAGTAGGCAAGGTCAATAGTAGCAGACGGCCAAGGATTCACCTAGTAACTCAGACAACTTCTTGTGCCTCTTTCTGGTTTTAAGTAGAGCTTCCCAGGCAGTTGGTGGGACTGGATGTTGCTCCCAATCCGGAGCCTCATGGGCAAGGCCCTTTGTAGCTAGATCTACATTAGCTCCCCTTCTCCAGTGGTTTGGGTGGTGGCTGTGGTCTGAACACTGCTTGGAGACCAAGGAGGCAGGGTTCAAGGCCCATGATTCCTCACAGCAGAGGGGACCATTATTACTGTTGGAATGCTGACAATAAACGTGATCATAGATGAGTAAAATGAAGTCCTCTATGCTTCAGGCAGTGGTAGTCCTTTTGGCATTCACAAAAAAGATGCACAAATGTTAAGCCTTTCTGAACATATGTGAAACAGATAAATAAAATTAGAATAGATGTTTAACTTCCAGGGAATAAAGCATTCTGTCATGGAGAGAGTCAGACAGAGTGGGGAAAATGAGAAGTTTGTTGATGTGGAAATCCATGTTTACGACAGATCTCCATCATTGCCAGATTTTATCTTCTCAGTAAACAAAAAAACAAAACACCCTGAAGATATGTGTATGTGTGTTTTTAATAAAGTAGGAGCTCAGTTCTCTTACCTATCCAGCAGATCTTAGTACAATTTAACACTGCCTTAAAATGCAGTGGCTTGAAAGAGACTTTCTCTGTTGTTTAAGATGGGAATCTGTGAATACTCTAAAAACAAGGAACATGTCCTTTGAAGAGTCATGGGACTGGATAAGAGAAAAATAATGGGCAGTGAAATCGACACACCTAGAGGTGATGGTCTGTTGGAAAGGTCTGGCCACCAGGTCACCTATCTATGGAACAGGCATCATAGCTATTGAGTCGGCGGCCATCAAGTCTGAAAAGAAAGTGGACTTGGGTAGAAGAGAATGATTATTCTTATTGGCGAGGTGGGAGAAGGGAATGTTAATGATGAAAGGAATAATCAAAGAGTAACTTTCCTTTTTCTAATCATTGAACTACCCCTGCTAAGCTATGTTAAGAGTGCTGTGGAATAGGATAGTTTGCATTTCCACATGTTGTAAGCAGGATGAAGTCTCCTGAATCATATTGATGAAGACATAATTTCTCATGTTGGTCTGGACTCCTAGAGCCTCAGACTGTTGTTCGAAGAAGACAGGAGGATCTGGGTGACTTCCAAATGTAAGCCACTGCATTGTGGGGGAGAGTCTGGAGGACCAGCCAGCTGGCATAGCTGCAATTCTTTTGTAGCTTCCTATTCACATTAGGTAGAAACCACTGTAGAAACTGCATCAATTCAGCAAGAGCTAAACTATAAAGGATTTGCTCCCAGGTGTTATGACTATATACATAGATGCAAGTGCTTCAAAGTCAAAATATTTCAGTTAATGGTTCCTTGCAAACCCTTTTCATTTATTCAGCCAAGACTTCATTGTGCCTGGTTTCTACTCAAAACCATGAACCAGGACCTCCCCCCGGCAATAGGTCCTGAGGAACCCTTCTTGGTTTCAAGGTTTGCAATGAACATTTCAATTATTAGAAAAAGTTAGATATTCATAAGTGGATGTTAGGATGACCAGAAGATAGCTAGGAATAGATGTCATTTCTTTGTAACCTTCTAACATAAAAGCGATAACATTATTAAATTACATATTAGTAGAGGGTGTTCAGGTGCATACAGTTTATTACTTGTATTGCAGGGGCAATGCTAACCTCTTTTTAACAAGAAAACCTGATGAAAATCTGTGAATCTGTGTGAATCAGAGAGTGGCAAAAGGTTGAAGTTTAATCCCACAACTCTTTTTGGCAGCCTGCTATTAAACAAACAAAACATAATCATGTACTATTTGCTGGGTGCTTGTTCTAAAGTGCCTTGACTTTACAGCTGCAGGCATTGTATAATATAGCAACACAAAAAAAGTGTTGTAAGCATGTATAGTTAAGAGAGGGGAAAAGAGAAAAAGGAAGCAGGGCAAATGGGAAAAAAATGGCAAGAGAATTTACTGAATTTCAATAATTATAAAATGATCTAGGTGACTGTTTTTTAAGGACATAATTTTTTTTATGTTGCTTATTTCAGTGCCGTTGCTAGCCCATTGTGGCCCTACGCAGGAATATTCCTCTCAATACTAAAAATAGGCAAAGTATTATACTAAAAGCAAATAGGGGGGCCCCTTGAACTGGTTGGGGCCCTAAGCAATTGCTTAAGACCTGTCTACACTACAGACTTAAATCGACCTATGTTAGGTAATTACTGTGGTGGCTGATGCCCACACTTCCTTCCCTCTGTTGGTGGCATGTGTCCTCACCAGGAGTGCTTCCTCCTACTGAAGAGGGGCAGTGTGGGGGGCGGAGAACCAGGGCTCTCAGCTCCACGCAGCTCCCTGCTGGGAGCCCAGCTGCCTCCTGGGCTCCCAACTCCCAGTTGGGAGCAGGGCCAATCACCCAGGCTTCTCACCTTCCCGTTCCCCGCTGGGGGTGGGGGACAGCCCCCTGAGCTTCTTGGCTCTGAAATTGACAAGAAAGCCAACAGCTGACACCCAAACTACACCGACATAAGCCCTATGCCTCTTGTGGAGGTGGAGTTATTATGTTGGTATAGGAGGGCACTTAGGGTACATCTACACTACAGGGGGGAGTCGATTTAAGATACGCAAATTCAGCTACGTGAATAGCGTAGCTGAATTCGACGTATCGCAGCCGACTTACCCCGTTGTGAGGACAGCGGCAAAATCGACTTCTGCGGCTTTCTGTTGGCGATAAGAGTGCCGATTCGGGGATCGATTGTCGCGTCCCGACGGGATGCGATAAATCGATCCCCGAGAGGTCGATTTCTACCCGCCGATTCAGGCGGGTAGTATAGACCTAGCCTTACATCAGTGGGACAAGGCCTTATGTCGACCTAACTGTGTAGTGTAGACCAGGCCTTAGTCTGCTAATGCCTAGCACCTGCTCTGCTTATATTCAATTTTAATTATTGGATTGAAGTCAGAGGAAAAAATAGTTTTAAACATGGAGTTGAAGCCACAGAAAGATGACAACTAAATCAGTTTCAGAGTAGCAGCCGTGTTAGTCTGTATCCGCAAAAAGAACAGGAGTACTTGTGGCACCTTAGAGACTACAGCCCACTTCTTCGGATGCATATAGACTCTAGAGCCCAGCTGATTTAGTTAAAATAAATAGTAAATAATAAATAATAAATTTGTTAGTCTCTAAGGTGCCACAAGTACTCCTGTTCTTTTAACTAAATCAGTGGTTCCCAAACTTGTTCCGCCGCTTGTGCAGGGAAAGCCCCTGGTGGGCTGGGCCGGTTTGTTTACCTGCCGCGTCTGCAGGTTCGGCCGATCGCAGCTCCCAGTGGGCCTGGTTTGCTGCTCCAGGCCATGGGAGCTGCTGGAAGCGGCAGCCAGTACGTCCCTCGGCCCGTACCACTTCCAGCAGCTCCCATTGGCCTGGAGCAGCGAACCGCGGCCACTGGGAGCCGCGATCGGTCGAACCTGCGGACATGGCAGGAAAACAAATCGGCCCGCCCCACCAGGGGCACAAGTTTGGGAACCACTGAACTAGATTAACAGTGGATAAAAAGTGACATGATATAAAGAATGTTGAATGCTCCTGTGTTTTTGATATATCTATATATTAAGGTAATGAAAGCCATTGTATTTCTATCAGCAGCTGATTATCAAATGTTTAAAATGATTTACAGTGTGTGGAGAGCTGACTAATAGATTTTCTACAAAACTTGCATCATTCCATTTAGGATTTTGAAAACTGCTGATTTAGACCCAGATTCAGCAAAGCATTTAAACATGTGTTTAAGTCCCAATGATCTCAACAGGACTTAAACACATGTTTAAAGTTAAGGATGTGCTTAAGTATTGTGCTGAATAGAGATCAACTTAAGCATGTGCATAAGTGCTTTGCTGAATCATGGCCTGAATGAGTAGTCACTGATAGATTGCTTTCTGGTTATAGTAGAGGCGTATTAGAAAGAGTCTGATTTTTTCAGGTCTCCTTTAGTACAGCCAAAACCCACCTTTGTTTATAATTGCTTATTCTTTACAAATATTCTGAGTATTTAGGTAGTATTGAAATGTTTTGCATTTAAATCTGAGATTCAACAGTTCTGTTACATATGAAGAATGCAATACATCCTTTCCAAAATTACAGCGCTTGCTTTTTAAGTAAAGAATGAATTTTCTGAGAATTTCCAATAAATCCATCAATTTCTATACCTTAACGTGTTTAACTTTCTTTTAACATTAATATTAACTCTAGAGTTCCTGGATTTGTTTGTTTAGGTAATAATTACAACAACCCTATATTGTATTTTACCCTAAATTACTGATTCTATTCTCAGCCTTAGCTCCATCTTAACGTAGGTTTTCTCTGACAATGGGCTAAGCAAGGGTTAGATTCACAGATGGTAGACACCCAGCGATGGTACATCTGACTGGAGTGGGATGCTATAATTCTCCTGAAGCCAGCCATCACAGCCCCCAATGGGAGTAGGTCTGATGGAGAGGTAACAGGGCCAGGCAGCTGGGAGATGGACTCTTTCAGTGCTGTCCTGATAGGGTCCATCAGTTGAGATTCCCCTGGGCTGATTTAAAGCTATTCACAGGGGTAGGTGAGGGAGGTAATAGTTTTCTCTTCACCACAACTGTCCTTGCTGGTCATAGGGGGTGCAGATTGTACTCTCAGAGGTGAAATTTGCCCCAGTTTCCTAGAGGGGATTTTAAGGCAGAGAATGCATATTCTGCATATCTTGTTACAAAATTGTAGGCATCAGACTGTTTCTTGAATGAACATTCGCCAAAAGACTAAACGGGTAATCCCTGATTTGCAAACTTCATGAGTCTTAATTTGATTCTGATTATCCTATAAAACCAAGTAATTGGATGATTTCAGTCTGTAACATAACTCCAAAGTGACTAGACTAGAAGAGATGCAGTTACCTCAATTTTCTGTTTAGTTAACATTTATGTACTCTCTGTGGTGGCCAGTGTGGGAGGTTAAAGTGCAGTGTTTTCCAATTAATCCTAGAATGCTGTTCCTGGGCAAAATCCGGAGCCCCTTTTATGTGATTGGAATGGATGGCTGTGTACGCAGCCTCTTCAGGGGGGTCCTGAGTTTGAGGGATGGTTAGCTTGATGTGCAGGGGTTGATGGAGGGGATATTCCTTCGGAGGGAGGTGCAGAGCTGCTCAAGGGACTGTAGGGCAGTTATACAACTGAATACCCTATGCCCTCCACCGAGCAGCTCAACCTTGATCTTGGTCCAGTCTCTAACCCTCTTCTCCACTTGGAGCTAGAAAGGATACAGTAATCCCCAGAGAGAAGGAGAGGAGTGTTGGAACTGGAGACCCGACATTAAAAAAAACAACACATTTGTATCTAGGCCCGTCCCAGGGTGGCTGGGCCTTATGAAGGGAGATAAGTCCCAGCCGACCTGTGACATAGCTAATTTGACTCCTCAGGTGGAGAGAATGCGGCAAGTCATGTGACTAAACTGAGACTCTGGGAAGGTATTAAACAGAAGCCTGGGGTTAGTCAAGGAAAAGTGAAGCTCTAGGAAGGGAGTTGCGGCTGGGCAAGAAGTCCAGCTGCAGATTCTCTGTTCCCTTTGGAAAGAAGGCAAAGAAGGCAGGCCAGGCTCTGAAGCTTCTCCAGGTGCTTAGAAACCAGGAGAGGACAGTATCTCAGGCACGAGGGGTTGTGCCCAATTTTAAGGCTGGGTGGAAGAGTTTTGGTATTTTGTGTTAATGAAATCAGACACCCTGGAGGGCAGTTACTGGGTGAGCCAGAAGGTGTGGAGTTCAGGAGCACTGAAGAGGGGAAACAGAGTCAGGGCACCGCAGAGTGACCTCTGGCCTCAAGGGGGAGCTCAGAAGGCAGCTGCCCTGTTACAGGGCTCCAATCCAGCCAGGCACTTGGTAAATGTTTAATTTTATGTATGTACATAGTCCCACTGACAGCTTGTACTTAAAATTAAGCAAGAGCTTAAATGCTTTGCTGGACTGGGGCCTTGCTGTGTGTGTTGGGGGGAAGGAAAGCTCAGCCTCAGAGCTGTCGGCCAGGTGAGCTGAGGAGAAACTTATCCCCCCTTCACCAAAAAGAGAGAGAGAGGCCCTGAACAGCCTACGTTCTTCCTCTACTGTAATGAACAGTGCTGTATACGTCCTTGGATTACTATAAGTGAGCATTACAATATCCAGCAGGCAGGTGTGGGTGGAATGAACAGATGAATGAAATGAACTTGATTCATAATTTCTTTACTATTTTGGAGGAGTGTATTGGGCATCTAATTTTCTCTCAGTGCAGGAGACAGTTGCACCCAGAACTTCCCAATGCACTGAAAAGATAATAATAGACCCTTTCGTCAGTAAACACAATTAGAGATTACTCTGTGTTCTGCACCTACTGGAATTGCAAGGGCTAATCTCATTAGACTCTGGACTGCTGACTATCAAATTTGTCCTTTCAAGCTGTAATGCATTTTCCATGTGTCACCCTGTGGAGTGCTCCTGACCGAGAGTGCCAACCTCAGAGCATGCTGTCAAAAAGCAGGGCAGACACCCCAAACTGCTTGTATGTTCTATAATTAGATTTCACCAACCTCGTAACAAATGTGAACTCCCAAAGTAATACAATAGTCTTATATACCACAGATCACAAAACATTCAGGTTGCTTCCAGTCCCAAGAGACCAGGTCAATTTGTACTTCAGAGCTCACAACAAATACAATGTTGGTAGTCAATCCTGTAATGAACTAAGTAAAGGTTTATTAATTTAACATCTACTATCACACAGGTAAGCAAGACTGGTTTCCAGCTATGCATTTGAAAGTGTTTAGTGAGGCCTGGGGCCTTGGAATGAGCTGGCACCTGATCTGCCAGCATCACAACATGATATCAAAATGGTTGCAATTATTATGTTTTCCTGCATCAGTTCTGGGAGCATCTAGGGCTGAAATATTAACATTTTAAAGAAATACAGGATACTAATATGTGGCCCATTTGCATCTGGCAGTGGCATTTCTTTAGTACATTTATGCAAAAAAATTCTGCTATCTGCTAAGTGTTGATGTCTTTAATTTAGGCATCCACTACAATTTTTCAACTTTAAATAACTGGGCCAAAATTTGCAAATTTTAAATGCCTCAAATTCATCACATTTAAGTGACTATTTAGGCACCTGACTTTATAGCCTGATTTTTAGAAATGTTGAGCATTTGCAGCTCTCATTGAAAATGTTGGTCTCTACTCTTAATCTTGATCTCAGATAGAACAGGCAGTATAATTTGGGAGCACTCAATTGTCAAACCAAAGATATTTGGGAGGGAAAAAAACAAGAATTATGTCTTTGTTTTTGTATATTTGATGACTTTTCTTCAGTGACTGTGCAAACAACTGTACCAATGTTTTTAACTTATGAAATTGCTCCAGGAGCAAAAATAAATACTTGCAAAATGCAAAGTATTGGAGAATTGTCTAAGGCCAGGAGCTCTGGTACCATTAACTGCACTATACTCAAGCACTTTTCAGTAAGAAGCGTCACAAGGAAATTTTTCCACAACTGAGTCAGTAAGAGCCTCTTGTTTACATTGTGTGGCTTAATGTGTTCCTTTAAAATTTCCTTTTTAACACATTGTGCTGGGGAATGGCATTTGCAATGCTAATGCAATTAAGTAATAAAGTCTTTCTTAAGCATTCAGTAGGATTATGGAAGTATAGAAATTTGAAGATTTCAATATAAAGAAGAAAGTAAAATGTTATTGAAGCCATAAACAGAGCATAATCCAATAGCAAAAATATTGTAGTAAAAGTTTTGTGTAATTACATGAATTACATTTGATTTCAGTGCAAATTTAGTAAGGCATTTGATACGGTCTCGCATGATATTCTTATCAATAAACTAGGCAAATACAACTTAGATGGGGCTACTATAAGGTGGGTGCATAACTGGCTGGATAACCCTACTCAGAGAGTAGTTATTAATGGTTCCCAATCCTGCTGGAAAGGTATAACAAGTGGGGTTCCGCAGGGGTCTGTTTTGGGATTGGCTCTGTTCAATGTCTTCATCAATGACTTAGATATTGGCATAGAAAGTACGCTTATTAAGTTTGCAGATGATATCAAACTGGGAGGGATTGCAACTGCTTTGGAGGATAGGGTCATAATTCAAAATGATCTGGACAAATTGGAGAAATGGTCTGAGGTAAACGGGATGAAGTTTAATAAAGACAAATGCAAAGTGCTCCACTTAGGAAGGAACAATCAGTTTCACATATACATAATGGGAAGACACTGTCTAAGAAGGAGTACGGCAGAAAGGGATCTAGGGGTTATAGTGGACCACAAGCTAAATATGAGTCAACAGTGTGATGCTGTTGCAAAAAAAGCAAACATGATTCTGGGATGCATTAACAGGTGTGTTGCGAGCAAGACACGAGAAGTCATTCTTTTGCTCTACTCTGCGCTGGTTAGGCCTCAACTGGAGTATTGTGTCCAGTTCTGAGCACCGCATTTCAAGAAAGATGTGGAGAAATTGGAGAAGGTCCAGAGAAGCGCAACAGGAATGATTAAAGGTCTAGAGAACATGACCTATGAAGGAAGGCTGAAAGAATTGGGTTTGTTTAGTTTGGAAAAGAGAAGACTGAGAGGGGACATGATAGCAGTTTTCAGGTATTTAAAAGGGTGTCATAAGGAGGAGGGAGAAAACTTGTTTACCTTAGCCTCTAAGGATAGAACAAGAAGCAATGGGCTTAAACTGCAGCAAGGGAGGTTTAGGTTGGACATTAGGGAAAAAGTTCCTGTCAGGGTAGTTAAACACTGGAATAAACTGCCTAGGGAGGTTGTGGAATCTCCATCTCTGGAGATATTTAAGAGTAGGTTAGATAAATGTCTATCAGGATGGTCTAGACAGTATTTGGTCCTGCCATGAGGGTAGGGGACTGGACTTGATGACCTCTCGAGGTCCCTTCCAGTCCTAGAATCTATGAATCAAATAGGGGGGAAAAAACCCCAAAGTTATTTTCCTTCTGAGTCTGGTTTTCATAGGAGCTATTGTTCTATTCCCTAAGCTAATGTAAGAGCAATTTCAGTAGTCAGGTGCCTCTGTAGTTTCCACACTTCCACATTACAAAACTACATGAGCTATGAACTATTTAACTTACTATCATATATATTAAACTACTTTATATATACATTTGTACTCTATAAGGTGGCATTAAAAATCAGAAATGTTAGATATGGATTTCCCTGCAAAAGCTAGTATTCACACGTGCCCAGTTTTAAGGAAGAGAATGCTTTTTTGGTTCAATATTTTGTTCTTCTAGACAAATATCTCTGGGGGGAGCCATCAGTGGACAGCCACATCACAATATGAGCTATGACTGAAAGGGATGGATGTTCTTACCTTGAAAACTGCTGCTGTTGGCTGTCACTGGGAAGGAATGAACTGTAGGCAATAGCAATTCAGGTCTTCTGTAATAGTTCAGGCTCAATTAGAAATATCTTTTTTATTGAGACATCATAAGTAGCCCTTTACGAGTGAAATAAAAATGAATGTGCTTATGAGAACAATATTTTTTTTTAAAGTGTTCCATCAGGTTTATTATATCTTTTTGGTGTTTGGTGTTGGGACCGACACACCAAGGTGGAAGTAAAATAATTAGATGTACCTTTCTAAGACAGCCTAGTAAGGCTACTACATCCCATGAAGCTTTCAGTCCAGCAAGAGAAAGATTCCTGAATTCCATGTTCAGGCTTAATTAGTTACGTTCTTATGATGATAAGAGAGTCTTCTTTCTAATTTTGTTCAGTATGTTTTGGCTTATGAAATGGAGCGGCTAATACTTTGTGCAATGGCTTACAGGCAATATTTTCCCTTTCATTCTGTATTTAAAATAGGAATGAATTACAGAGTAAAGTTTCAGCATATTATTAAAATCACCTTTATCAGCACTGGGAATTTGACAAGAACTAGAAGCTAGTTTATAGTGTTGCAGCTATTTTTTATTGGAGATTGCTGAGAAAATAATGTATCAGTGAGGCTAATTTGTCTAAAAAGCACTTCTTTGTTTGCAGGCTTGCTTCTTCACTGCCATTGTGGACAACACTGAATTGCAAAGTTGAGGTTTATATTACTGTTTTGCCTATTGCAAAACCTGTTATCAGGGTGACCACATATATTTCAAGGACATACATGGCAATTGTTTTGAAAAATATTTTTAAGAGAGCAAACTCCATCATGTTTTTTATTTAGTGTACAAAATCCTACATTAGAGTGTACAACCCTTTGCTGAAATATAGGGCACATTGTGCATGATGATAAAACTGGATGTGGTATGTAAGACCCAAAATAAGGGGCATTCCCTGAAATATTGGACAGGTATAAGGACCTTACACTTTATAGATGAGTAGATAGCCTCAGTATTTTCTATCAAGTATTTTCTAAAGTATATTTGCTTTGAAAAAAAATATGAGACATGAAAACCTCTGTAAGAAGATGCTCCCCTCACTCCGGATGCAAATGACAGGCCAACCGACCTAAAAGGCAATTACTTATTTGATTCCTCTGGTTGGATTGTGCTGGACACACTCTGGCTCGCCTTCCCTCCCATCTATGCTGCAGACAACCTTCCCTGAAGGTAATACTGCCACCTTGAGATCAGAAACTGTAAAAGCATATTCAGGAAATACAGACAAGACACTTGTCTTCTAACATGGTTTCTTTACAGTAGAGGAATTAGCTACTTTTAACTTGAAAACTTAACTCTTCTGCTCAAGCAGAGTAAGTCAACCTTTGTCTCAGATAATCAAACTGCTACTCATTAAAAAGGTGATTTTCTTACTCTCATCTTTAGTAGTGTCTTTTCGGTGCTTAATTGTGACCTTAAAATTATTCTTCTGTGGATGCCTAAAAATATAACTTGGACAACTGTTTTATTTCTAAGAGCTTTTTAGTTTTAAATTATTCTTTTGATTGGGCCTCCCTGTAATCTCAGATGTCACTGATTAAAGGCCAGATTCCTCCCTAGGTTACCCCTGGACAGCCCCAGTTGCCTCCCATGTAGGTGTATGGGCGCACTGATGGCAAAGTTGTACCTGTTGATGCAGAGGGGTAAGTGAAGACAGGATTTGGCCCTAATTGAGAATTGTGCTGAAGAAGATAAAATCTCTTTGAGTTCCCTGAAAAAAAAATGCATCTGCAGATTCCACCTTCCCTTTTTGTATCAGCCCCAATATGTTAATTGACTTGGGCTGATCTATAATGGGGGGAAAAGCATTTCCATCCTCCTCCAATACACCATATATAAAGAAGGAACTAATTAGCATTGCAAGGCTTCTGGAGCAGCTTTTGTTTTAAATGGACTGTGAATTATTCTGCTTGAAGACATTACTTTACCAGCTACTGCAACTATGCTCTAATGAAAGTTGACCATTATTTTGGTAGTAAAAACGTATTTGATAGAAAAATATAACCCCCAATATGCTATGCAATCTTCAGCTTTAATTCTTTTCCTAAAGTTGCATATAGTTAGGTTTTTTTCTGTTTGGACATTTACACTCTTCAACATAAGCAGCAGTACTTCTATTCCCTCCCTTTTTGTCTGTTTTGTCTATTTAGACTGTAAGCTCTTCTGGCAGGGACTTCTCTTTCTAAGTGTTTGTACAGCACCTAGCGCAATTGGGATCCAATATCAGTGGAGGCCTCTAAGCATTACTGGAACACAAGTAATAAATAATGACAATAACAATGGAATAGGGTTACCATACGTCCGGATTTTCCCGGACATGTCCGGCTTTTTGGGCCTCAAATCCCCGTCCGGGGGGAAATCCCAAAAAGCCGGACATGTCTGGGAAAATAGGGAGTTAGGGCGCAGCGGTGCAGGGCCGGCATGGTGCTGGGCTGCCCCGGGGGCCGGGCCGGAGACGCGGGCACTTGGCCGGGGGCCGGGACCGGGGTCGGGGTGGCGGGGGCCGGGGGCCGGGGGCCGGGGGCGCGGGCGCTGGGCCGGGGCCAGGGCTGGGACCGGGGTCGGTGCGGTGCTTGGCCGGGGCTGAGGCCGGGGTCGCGGGGCCGGCGCGGTGCTTGGCCGGGGGTGCGGGCACTTACAATGGAAGGAAGATGCTCCTGTGATTAACGCTTTGGACTTGGACTCAGAAGATCTGCTCCTTTCTTGGTTTTGCCACAGACTTCTTGTGAGACCTTGGACAAGTCACCTGGGGCCAGAATTTTAAAGGTATTTAGGTGCCAAATGGAATTTTGTGACGCATCTAGGCACCTAGCACCCATTGAAATTAATGAATATTTGGCACCTTGTTGATTTGAAAATCCCATTAAGCACGTAAATACCTTTTTAAATCAGGCTCTTAATCTCTCTGTGCCTCAGTACCCTATTTGTAAACCACAGATAAAAATGCTCCCCTGCCTCAGGCATGTTTCCTATACGTTACTATGCAGATGCTCAGAATCTATGATGATGAGCACCAATAAAAACTTGAAGTGCAGAACAAAATGTTAAGACAGAGTGTCTCTCTTCTCTTCCTTTGTAGCATTCTCTTAGATCTCTTCCTTTGTATCCCCTTGTTAGTAATTTCCATTTCATTTTCACTGCACTATTTATGTTGCTCCAACATCATTAGGGCTGATCTTGTAATAGGTTAGCAGAATAGCAAGTAGAAGGCTGATCAAAGAGAGTGGACCTGTTGGCCTGAGAGCAGCACTGCACTATCACACTATAGGGATCAGAGGAGTCGGAACATGGAGAGAAGTGGAAGGAAAAATGGTGGGCAAAGGAAAGGGAGAGAAGGGATTTAGTGGCAGCAAATCAAGAGGTGGTCTCTAAATGATGACCAGAAAACACTCTCCAAAGTTGGGATATCTTGCAAAATGTTTTAATGCATGGTGTGGATTTGTAAGTAAAGTAGACTTTAATGTTATAGCTGGCATAGTATTACCAAAAATGTGAATAGGAATCAAAAAGGAATGTTAAATGTATCTTTGGATTTTGTTACCGGCACCCATCACTGCAGTCTTAAAGGAAGGAATTTTTCTTTTTTGTTGTTTTTGTTTTAAGCCAAATTAATATGAAAGGGGCTGGATTGACAACACTGGAAACCTATGTCATTGATTTGTTTACAGCACACGGGAACCAATGTACAATTACTATGGGTGGTTGTTTTTGTGATCGGAGGTATCTTTTCACTGTAGAGTGGACTGATACTACCCATCCATTTCAAATAGGCCACACATTTAAAAAAAATTAAGTAGGTTTTATTATTTATATCTCACGTGAATATAGCAGTAACACTTTATATGAAGATGTAAATGTTTAGTCAAATTTATGTAATAAGGTAGACACTACAGACCTGACACATCATATGATGAGTATAATGATCTATATAATAAGATTCCAGTTTTGTCATCTGTCTGTATTTCACTCTGAAGCCTAAAATGTCTGCTAAGTCAGTGAGAAGCAATGGAAACAGCTACAAGCATGGTTAAGAGCTCTTTTTGTTCAGAATATCAACAGGTTAACTCATCACACTGATTCGCAGTCTGTTACCATCCAGTTTTTAAGTGCTCAGATATTTTAACTTTATGAATTACACATGTGCAGTGTAGAGCTAAGTAAAGTATGTACACCGGACCCTCGCTAGAACGCGGGATTTGGAATCCAGGCGTGGTACTGCGTTATAGCGGGGATTGCGTTAAAATGAATTACAATTAAAGTAATTAAATTTGGGATCCATGGCCGCGACCGCGTTATATGCGAATTCACGCTATATAGACCCGCGTTCTAGTGAGGGTCCGGTGTATCTATTCCATGGCAAGGATACTAGACCATTGTGATATCAGACATAACTCAACCAATCACCACCCTTACTCTACAGCTAATTTTCATGCCACAATTTCACTGTTGAGCAGAGATGGTGGATTACTTGGCCCAACTGCCATTCCTATTCAGCAGCACGGGCTAGTCATGGACTAGAACCCCATTCTGCTAGGTGCTATACAAATACAAAAAAAAGATGGTCCCTGCCCCAGGGAGCGTACGTTATAATTACAAGGCAAGAATCAAGAGAGGGAAACAGCAAGACTGGCTGGGCAGTACAAGGTAACAATGAGACAGTATTGGTCAGCTTGATAGGCGGTGGTCTCAACACACTAGGGACCTAACAGTCATGTGTTTTCTAGTCCTCATGAGAAAGGAGAAATTTGAAGATGAATAATGAAGTAGCTTCATGGAGCGCTCCATCCAACCATGTGGAGCAGCATGGGAAAAGTTATGAAGGTACTTGTTTAAGAAGTGGAAGATGGATGCTAGTACGACCTGCTTGGAGGCAGGAGTTGAACTCGATAAAGAATGAGAGGTAGGATGGGGACAGGCTGTGAAGAGCCTTGAAAGTGAAGACAAGCAATTTGATTGATGTAATAGAGAAGGATGAACCAGTGGAGGGATAGAAGGAGATGATTGATATGGTCAGTGTGCCAGGGGAGGAAAATGAACGTTTGCAGCAGCATCTGAATGGATATCAGCAGGACAAGATTGCATTTGTCAAGGCCAGAGAAAAGGACATTGTGGTACTCAAGACATGAGATGATGAGAGCTTGGATTGGAATTTTAGCTGTGAGGATGGATAGGAAAGGCCATATCTTATGCAGAAAGAATTGTCAAGCTTTAGACATAGTCTGGAGGTGAAGACATTGAGAGAGGTCCACATGAAAGGTGATGCCCAAGTTGCAGGCCTGTGTAACAGGCAGGGTGATGGTGTTGTTTATAGTGATCAAGAAAGAGCACTGGAATAAGTTACTTAGGGAGGTGGTGGAATCTCCTTTCTTAGAGGTTTTTAAGGTCAGGCTTGACAAAGCCCTGGCTGGGATGATTTAGTTGGGGATTGGTCCTGCTTTAAGTAGGGGGTTGGACTAAATGACCTCCTGAGGTCCCTTCCAACCCAGATATTCTATGGTTCTATGATTCTAAGAGGTAGAGGAGAGGGGAAAGATTAAGAGCTCTGTTTGAGCCATATGGAACTTAAGCTGACAGCTAGACATCCATGAGGAGATGTCAGAGACAGGCCAAGATTTTAGTTTGGATGGAAGACAACAGGTCTAGAGAAGAAGGTAGAACTCTGAGCCATCAGCCTAGTGGCCGTAGTTAAATGTGTTTAGGGATGAGATCAGCCAGACATAAAGTGGAGAGGAGGAGGGAGCCAAAGAAACCCCTCTTGAATCCCTACAGAAATCGGAGGTGCATGAAGAGGAGTCTCCAAACTTGCACGCTGAAGGAGCTATTTTTAAAAGCTTGAAAAGCAGTATGTTCTTATGTGAAATACTAGGCGGAAACCTATTTTTATTTTAAATGGGTTCATTTATTTCATCTCCTATTTATGAGAGATCATTTCAAGGTTCTCGTTTATTTTTATTATTGTAGCAGAAATTAACTGATGCTTACGTTTCTTGTTTTTATTTACTAGATAGAAGTTTATCTGCTGCAGCTCTCTACCTGCTACTTCCATAAGTCATTCAGCATAACTAGATCTTATGTATCGATCAGTTCTTTCCCGTGTACCTACAATTTAACAACAGAAGCTAAGATGTAAATAGAGAGCCTAATCTTTCCTCCCTATGCAAAGCTTGAGTAAATTGGTTTTGAGCAGGGTTTCTCCATGGGGATAAAGGAAACATAATTATTCCCTGCACCACAAAGGGCAAGACAAGCTGCTCCATGGCTGCAGCTATACTCTCTGAACCACTGCTCTCCTTGCTGTGGCCCCAGTTCAGTGAAAAGCTTAGAGATATCCTTACATCAGTTTCTGTTCAGCAAAGCACTTAATTGTGTGCTTAGCATTAAATTCACTTGGACTTAACATTAAAGTTAAGCACATAAGTGCATGTTTAAGTGCTTTGCTGAATAGGGCTGGTTTGCTGAACTTCGAATGGAGAGTGTGGCCTTTGGACCCCGCTCTACCCCGAAAACTCACCTCAGTGATACTGCAGATGGAGCCCCTTAAGAGCACAATTTCACGCTGCTCAGGGCTTTCCATGGCTTGTCTTTATTCACAGAAGTGGCACTGGTTCAGATGCCTTTCGGGACCTAATCATCTTTAGAAAGTGAATGCAGGATTTTGGCTGTAATATAGTGGAGCAGCAGCTCTGCTATAATTAGGGTTGAGAGTCTCTTATTGTTTACAAGACAACTGACTATTCTAAGGGCTCTAAAATCCACAAGCTAACTCAGTTTGCCTTGACATTTGCAGTACCCCATGGTGGTGCAGGATAATAGAAATGTGATGCAGCTGTTGAAAAAAAAGGCTAATTTCATTCTGGGAAGTATTAATAGCAGTGTTGTATGTCAGAGAAGAGAGGTAACTGTCCTGCTCTACTTGGCACTGACGAGGCCTCAACTGAAGGACTGTGTCCAATTCTGGGCACCACACTTTAGGAAAGAGGTGGACAAACTGGCAAGAGTCCAGAGGAGAGCAACAAAAATGATAAAATACCTGATCTACGACGAAAGGTTAAAAGGTCTGGGCATGTTTAGTCTTGAGAAAAGAAGACTGAGGCAGGATCTAATGATAGTCATCAAATATGTTATAAAGAGGATGGTGATTAATTGTTCTCCATCTTCACTAAAGGTAGGATAGGAAGTAATGGGCATAATCTGCAGCAAGAGGGGTTTAGGTTGGATAGCAGGAAAAACTTTCAAACTATAAGGGTAATTAAGCACTGGAATAGGCTTCAAGAGAAGTTGTGGAATTCCCATCTTTGGAGGCTTTTAAGAACAGACTGGATAAACACCTGTCAGGAACGTTCTCGATTTATTTGGGTCTGCCTCAGCGCTGGGAATTGGATTTAATGACTTCTCAAAATCCCTTCTTGTCTTACATGTCTATTAATCTATGGTAAATCCTGGGGTCATTTTATCAAGGGGTTCCTGATACACAACCCACCTAACTTGAGCTGTGCATAACATTTTCAGATACTTATAACTTTTTTTGGTGCAGAGCTAGTGATTCTCGGGGATATGGAGGGCGTGGTAGCAGGGCAAGCGCTGTGCTGTTTGGGGAGTGCATGGTGGGGGCTCTGCCTCTCTGCCAACCTTTAGTGTGGTGTTCTGACACAGCTACTGAGGAGCCAGCACATCCCTAGATAACAACCCTTAGTAGTATAATTACAGGCCAGTAAGCCTAACTTCAGTACCAGGCCAATTAGATGAAACTGTAGTACAGAACAGAATAATCAGACAGGGAGATGTTGGGGAAGAGTCAACTCAGCCATTGTAAAGGGAAATCATGAGTCACCAGTCTGTTAGAATTCTCTGAGTGGGTCAACAAACATGTGGACAAGGGTGATCCAGCTGATACAGTGTACTTGGACTTCCAGAAAACCTTTGCTAAGGGACTTCACCAAAGGCTCTTTACCAAAGTAGGCAGTCATGGGATAAGAGAAAAAAAATCCTCTCCTGGATCAGTAACTGGTTAAAAGATAGGAAACAAAGATGAGGAATAGGTAGAGATAGGTAAATAGTGGGGTCCATATTAATAAATGATATGGAAAAAATGAAAAAAAGATGAGGTGGCAAAGTTGCAGATGATACAATATTATTCAAGATAGTTAAGTGCAAAGCAGACTGCGAAGAGTTACAAAGCAATCTCACAGAACTGGATGACTGGGAAACAAAATGGAAAATGAAATTCCATGTTGATAAATGCAAAGCTGTGCACATTGGAAAACATAATCCTAACTAGATATACAAAATGATGGGGTGTAAATTAGCTGTTACCACTCAAGGAAGAGATCTTGGAGTCATTGTGGATAGTTCTCTGAAAACATCCATTCAATGTGCAGCATCAGTCACAAAAGCAAACAGAATGTTAGGAACCATTAGGAAAGGGCTAGATAATAAGACAGTAAGTAACATAGTGCCACTATATAAATCCATGGTACACTCACACCTTGAATACTGAGTGCTGCTCTGGTCGCATCATCTCAAAAAAGGTACATTAGAATTGGAAAAATTACAGAGAAGGGCAACAAAAATGACTACGGGTATGGAATAGCTTCCATATCAGGAGAGATTAACAAGACTGGGACAGTTCATCTTCTAAAAGAGTCTCTAAGGCAGTGGTTCTCAACCAGGGGTACATGTGCCTCTGAGGGTACACAGAGGCAGGGCCGGCTCTAGGTTTTTTTGCCGCCCCAAGCAAAAAAAGTTTTGGCTGCCCCCTGTCCCAGCCCTGGGCTCCTTGCCGCCCCCCCCCCCCCCCCCCCCCCCGGGTCCCCCCCCCCCCCCGCACCCCCCTGCTGCCCCAGCCCTTGGCTCTTCCCCCGCCCCCACCTGCACCGTCCTTCCGCCGCAGCCCTGGGTCACTGGTAACTCGCTCCCAGGGCAGGTCATTCAGCAGGAATTTTAGGTGTGCAAACACAGACAGGATTGGTTCCCATATGGTTACAGAACTGCAGTAAAGTGGAACAATTTTCAGCTTGTGTGATTGGAGGATATCTGGATGCATATTATAAGACTGTCCTACATAAATTAAGAAAGTTGAGGTGCCTTTATTATTCTTTTGTTCCATTCTTTCTTTCTATGGGGAATTTGCCAATGCAATATCACTGTCTTCCTTTTAAACAAACAAACAAACAAACAAACAAACAAACAAAAGGCAATGGCTGTTGAAAATAGCAATTCCAGTCCTAATAACCACTTGGAAGCATTTCTTGCTCAATTTTATCCTACTTTTTCTACAGCAAGTTACAGTGGATCAGAATATTTGATTTGGGAGAAATGAAGTAACAGCTGCCCAAACTGAGCTTGAGCACTCCTGAATTTTGAGGTGTTCAAATCTGGAAGGCAGGTGCTGGGGGGTGGGTGGGGGCTGTGGCTCCACAGGGGAGCATGGCAGCATGTATGCAGCAGCGTGTCTGGCGCTGCGCAAAGCCAGACACGCTGGTCTGAGTGGCACAGTAAGGGGGTTGGGGGGTTGGAGAAGGGGTAGGGGATTCTGGGGGGGCAGTCAGGGGACAGGCAGCAGTTGGATAGGCATGGGAGTCCCAGGGGACAGGTAGGGGGTGGAGTCCTAGGGGAGAAGTTAGGGGGGGGTCTCAGGAGGGGGCAGTTGGGGACAAGGAGAAGGGAGGCTTAGATAGGGGGTGGGGTCTTGGGGGACAGTTGGGGCAGGGATCCCAGGAGGGGGTGATCAGGGGACAGGGAGCAGGGGGGTTGGATGGGTTGGGGTTTCTGTGGGGGGCAGTCGGAGGGAGTGGATGGTGGCAGGGTGGGGCTACCCTCCCTCCCCATGGAGTGTCCTATTTTTTGAATGTTAAAATATGGTATCCCTGCCCTACACAGTGCAGCTCTCCATTCACTGCAGCATGAGGTCTCAGCTACCTCACTCCCTCCCCCTTTCCTGTTGGTAGTGGCCAAGGGAATGCTGGGAAATGTAGTTCTTTTCCTGCTTGAGGGCTGGCTCTGTAGGCAGGGAGCTAACCAAGGAACTACAGCTCCCAGGGCCCCCTGTTGGTTCTCAGCTCCCATGCTGGATCCCTGCCGCCCCTGCAAATGGGCTACCCCAAGCACGTGCTTGCTTTGCTGGTGCCTACAGCCGCCCCTGCACAGAGGTCTTCTGGGGGTACATCAACTATCTAGATTAGGGTGACCAGACATCCCGATTTTATCGGGACTGTCCCGATATTTCCTTGTTTGTCCCGCGTCCTGACCGACAAATAAGGAAATGCGCCGGAACCT
>NC_048298.1:68833153-68986382 GCF_013100865.1 Trachemys scripta elegans
GGGGCTGTGCGCAGCGTACGCGCTGCTGGGTCCCCGCAACAGGCCCGGGCGCCAGAGCCCCAGCCGCCGAGCTTGGCCATTGGCCGCTTCCTCCCCCCGCGGCAGTGGGAGCTGCAGCAGCGGTTGCTCCTGAGTCCCGCTGCCCGGGGGCGAGAACAGCCACCGCCTGGCCTCGCGGGCCGCCCCCTCCTCTCCCTACCACCCAACTGAGTCCTGCCTGCTCGGGACCAGGCCGGACTCTTACTCACCCCGGCCCCGCGCTTCCCCTGAGTCTCCCGGGCCTCCCTCCAGCGCTTGCGGAGGAAGGGTTTTTTTGTTTTTGTTTTTTGCCCCCCCCCGCCACCCCCCCCCACTTCACCTCCCCGCCTGCCCCCCCCCCGCGTCCCGATATTTGACTTGGGTGATCTGGTCACCCTAATCTAGATATTTGCCTAGTTTTACAACAGGCTATATAAAAAGCACTAGCGAAGTCAGTACAAACTAAAATTTCATACAGACAATGACTTATTTATACTGCTCTATATACTATACACTGAAATGTAAGTACAATATTTATATTCCAAATGATTTATTTTATAATTACCTGTATATGGTAAAAATGGGAACCTAAGCAATTTTTCAGTAATAAAGTGCTGTGACACTTTTGTATTTTTATGTCTGATTTTGTAAGCAACTGGTTTTTAAGTGAGGTGAAATTTGGGGTATGCAAGACAAATCAGACTCCTAAAAGGGGTACAGTAGTCTGGAAAGATTGAGATTCACTGTACTGAGGGAGGATATGATAGACATCTATAAAATCATGAATGGTGTAGAGAAAGTGAATAAGGAACTGTTATTTGTCCATTGACTTAATACAAGAACCAAGGACCACCCAAGAAATTAATAGGCCGCACATTTAAAATAAGCATAAGGAAGTACTTCTTCATATAATGCATAGACAACCTGTGGAACTCATTGCCATGGGATGTTGTGAAGGCCAAAAGTATAACCGGGTTCAAAAGAGATTTAGGTAAGTTCATAGAGAATAGGTCCATTAATGGCTATTAGCCAAGATGGTCAGGGATGCAGTCCCATTTCCTCTGTGTCCCTAAACCTCTGACTGCCAGAAACTGGCAGATCACTCAATAAATTGCCCTGTTCTGTTCATTCCCTGTGAAGCATCTGCCATGGGCCACTGTCGGAAGACAAGATACTGGACTAGATGGGCCATTGGTTTTATGTAATATGACCTAATATTCATGTTTTCATAAGGGATCATCCAAACACTATGTTTTTGAAAATCCCCTTTGATGACCAGAGTTTGATGAAAACTGGGTTTCCAAAACCCTAGTTTTTCTATGATCACAAAGAACATCATCAAAGGGATCCTTAAGCAGTTCAAAAGCATTGATAGACATGGGAGTCCCACCCCCACTCCGCACCTTCCCCTCTCCCCCGCTCTCACTGGCCAGTCTGCTGTCGCAGTCTCAAACCCAGGCTGGTGTCTGGAGCAGTCCCAAACCCCAGCCAGCCCTTTGGTGCCCAGAGCAGTCCGGAGGAGCCCACAGCTTGGGCCGCTCAGAGTAGCTCTGAGCTGCGGCCTGGTCCTGGAGCTGCAGTGGGGAGCATTAGCAGAGGTTTGGGGAGGTAGAGATTTGGGGAGGTTTAGCCTCCCCCATCCTCTATTACCCACTGCCCATGCTGATAGATCAGAACCATAAGAGGGGGAAATTGGACATCTTCCCCCTTAGTGAAGTAAGTGGAGAGGAAGAGAAGTGGAGCCAACTGACCTCGGCTGTTTCCACCGCCCCTTACAAATTCCTCCATCACAGATCAATTCCTCCCCATCACTGCTCCAGCAGGCCAACGGAGGAAACTCAGGAGCTCCCCTACCCTCCACTTCTCCCTGATCAGGGAAAGGAACCTGTCTCCAGCAGTGGGAAGGGGAGACTGAGCTCACCTTTCTCCTTGATGCTGCTGCTTCTAGGGGAAAAGGGGAAGTCAGAGCAGTGCAGAAGAGTGTGGGGACAGAAGGAGGCAGTCAGAGCAATGGGGGTTGCAGAGGGGATTGAAGCTAACCACCCCATATCCATACTTCCCATTTCTGTCCCCACTTTAAAACATGCCCCCTCAACTCTGTGCCAGTCCCTGCACTGTTCCTGTATCCTTGCCCCAACTCCTGAACCTGTAGGGCTATCAAGAATGCCTGTCTCTCTAGGGGAAGGAGGCCCAGGAAGGGATGACTGAGCTGTGCTGGATGGGTAGAGAGAAGGGAGATGAGGAGTTGATGCAGGGGGCAGTGGAGTGACCAACCTACATCCAACGCCTTCTGTGACTGGGGTGATCATTGCCAAAAAGCCTGGGGCAGTAAAGGGGAGAGCTAGGCAATGGAACATGAGGATGCTGAGAAATTTTATTTAAAAAACAAACAAAGAAATTAACCCCCCAAAACATTGTTAATGTAGTGATAAGATTGCCCGGTGGTGCCTTGTTCCCTCTCTACATATCACAGTGACTATTCAATATAGCTACACCTAACACATGAACATAGCTGGAGCGAAGACAAATAAATGCAGCAATTCAAATCTCTGGAACACCGCACCGTCTATTTATTATAACACTACTCTTACTAAACCAGTGCCCATGCCCACTGCCAGCTTCACGGGGCAGAGTTAAAGTTGAGTTGCAGGGATAGTGCTCTTCATTTCCGGTGTAGCTCAGCTTGAAATTCTGGTGGGTCATGAGACACCACTGAGCAACCTTAAGTTTTTGTTAACAAAGTTGTGGGGCAATAAATTAGAGTAACTTGTATATTCATACATATACTGTGGTAAATGTGTGTGTTTGAAAGCCACAGTACTAAGTCAAAATCCATTATTATTATTTATTATTTATTTATTTGTATTGAGGGTAATGCCTTGAGTCAGGATCAGGATCCCATTGTGCCTGCCCTGTACAAAGACACAGTAAGAGCCAGTCCCCTCCCCCAAAAGCTTACAACATAATATGAGACAAGATACAAGTGAGAAACAAAAGGTTGGAAGAGTGAGAGAGGAGATGAGGGTAATGAAAGCAACATTAAATTGGTACACAAGTAGCTGTTGAATAACATGAAGGTTCCAAAAGGCAGTGGTTCTCATCTGGGGCTACGCAGAGGTCTTCCAGGGGGTACATCAACTCATCTAAATATAAAAAGCATCAGCAAAATCAGTACAAACTAAAATTTCATACAGACAATGACTTGTTTATACTGCTCAATATACTATACTGAAATGTAAGTCCAATATTTATATTCCAATTGACTGGTTTTATAATAATACGGTAAAAATGAGACAGTGAACAATTTTTCAGTAATATCATGCTGTGACACTTTTGTATTTTTATGTCTGATTTTGTAAGCAAGTAGTTTTTAAGTGAGGTGAAACTTGGGGGTACACAAGACAAATCAGACTCCTGAAAGGGGTACAGTAATCTGGAAAGGTTGAGAACCTCTGCTATAAAGTACCCGAGCCAAAACAGATGCTCTATTTAAGGAGAAACATAGCTAATATGGAAGAAATCTTTACTCCTTCAATTTTAATTAGAAAAACAATACACACAGGAAACAAATTCTGATTTTTGTAAATATACTTTCAGGGTGTGGGAGGAAATAATGTATATTTGTGTAACATGTAGGAGTTATACCATGATACAACCTAGAGAACAAACTTTGAACTTTATACTCTTGTATTTAGTTTTCTAATGCTACATCTTTTGTTACTATCAGTATGTTATTGGAATATTGGGCTGCATCACATAATACCTCCAAATGATTATGTTACCGTGTGAAGCCTTTGTATGGATATATATGTCCTTTATAAAATATTCATTTGGCTAGGAGCCTGGAAAATTCTTATACACTAATTAGAGAGGGGTCTAAGCAACAAAATTCAAAATCTAAGTTTCAGTCCAGATTTTGAAGTCAAGGTCTTCTGACTCCCAGTTCAATGTCTTCTCCACTGGCACACACTGCCTTCTGTACATACTATGGCTCAGAGAATAGATCATCCCTTTCTTTACAGCACTGGAAGGACTGCACTTAGAATTCTGCACAAGTTAGCACTAGAAGTGTAGCAACAAATTGGAAGGAATTCAGAGAAAATCATCAACAATAATTAAGGATTTAGATTCATGAAGATATATTAAAAAGTAATTATATTTAGTTTGACTAAATGATGAAATAACCAATATGCCAGCACAAGATGATTTTCATAGGAGATAGCTGAGAAGCAATAATTAAGAAGAGATGGTAGATGGTTGTCTCTGCAAACACTTGGTTGTGATATGAACATTATTGCTTGGCTGCTTCTTTGCTAATCCACAGAAATTGTATGCTAGAGGGTTGTACAGTGCCTTACATGCTCTTGTGCCATTTACTGTTTACCACACTTCTCTATCCTTTGGGGTGGGGCCAGAAATGAGGGGTTCAGGGTGCGGGAGGGGGCTCTGCATCGGGGCAGTGGGTTGGGGGGTGGGGTTGGGGATGAAGGGTTTGGAGTGCAGGAGGGGGCACCGGGTTGGGGGCTGGAGCCAGAGGGTTTGGATGTGAAAGGAGGCTCCAGGCTGAGGCAGGAGGTTGGGGTGTGGGAGGGGTATGGGCTCTGTTCTGGTGGTGCAGGTTCCAGAGTGGGACCAGAAATGAGGGGTTCAGAGTGCGGGAGGGGACTCTAGGCTGGGGAAGGGGGTTGGAGTGCAGGGGTGGTGCAGGCTCCGGGAGAGAGTTTGAGTGCAGGAGGGGGCTCAGGGCTGGAGCAGGGGGTTGGGTTGCAGGAGGGGGTTCAGGCTGAGGGCTCTGGACGGTATTTATCTTGGGGAGGCTCCCTGAAAGCTGCAACATGTCCCTCGGCTCCTAGGCATAGGATTGGCTAGGCGGCTCTGCATGGTGCATTCTGCCTCCGCCCGCAGGTTCCTCCCCTGCAGCTCCCATTCGCTGTGGTTCCCCTCCAGCCGTGTCTACATTTAGGAGCTGAGGGACATATCACCGCTTCTGGGAGCTGCCAACCAGACTTTTAGCGGCCACCATGGTCCCTTTTGGATCAGGTGGACACCTGGCAACCCCTATCTAGCATAATGGGTATTGTAATGGAAATAATGAATAGTAATAATTGTTATGTGACCTATTTATTAGCAGGCTAGCAAAAGCAAGGCAGAGTTTCCGAAATAGTGACTTTAGGCACTAATTCAACAAACAGAGTCACTTCTGTTTATTACTGGAAGATGGTACAGAGGCAGCTCCCCTCCTGTTGCTGGAATTGCTGTTACAAAATAGTTCCGCTTTTCCCCAGAGGCAGGAAACACAGACACAACCATGAACTTCCTCAGAGAGTTAATTTCTCAGACAATTTCTCAGACCAGGGTTCTTTCCATTTGGGAGCTGAAACACCATTTAGGATGATTTGTAGTTTTTTAGAGAATGTTTTGTGTACCATGTACTGGGTAATAAATAACATGAAAGGATGCCATGTTTCTTAAAACAAAACTGTCTCTTTATTAAGAGAACTATCTACAGAGATACTACAACTGCAGCTAGCATTCCAGCCATGTACATACAGACTGAATTCCTAGTGCCTTCTCCAAACTCTTCCGTCCTGCAACCTGTGCTCCCTTCCTCTAAATTCCATGCAGGTTGCTACAGTGCCCAAGATGATTTTGCTGGTCTGTCATTTTTGTTGTACCTTATACTTTAACTTTGTTTGGATTTTAACCTCCATTTACATTTATGGGGCAGGGACCATGCATTCTTTTCGCTTGTACTGAATTGAGCACATTGTGGGCACTTGACAAATAATAAATTAAATGTTTGTTTTGGATCATTTGATTAGTTGTTGCAAACCTGCAGGCATACTATAAAGTCTAGTGCACAACACATTGTAGAGTAAGGACAAAACCATAAGTCAGAAATCTAGATAACTAGCTTTAGCACTCAAGGTTGAACACTTTGGCCAAACCGTGAGGGGAAAAGACTTTTGTTTCAATTTGTCAGACACGTAGATGTAGATTCTAGATTATGCTGATAATGACAGAGTGAACAAAATGCTGAAAATCAGCTGAAGGAGCAAGAAACTAGCTGAAAGAAAAACATTGCTATAAAGAAAAAAAGAGAACAGAGTAATAAACTATCTGGTTGTAATGCAGAAATTCTCACAAGGCAGTCTGGAGTAGCCCATCCCCCAGGTACACACATCATACTCTCTCTTCAGCATTACATAGAAGTCCAAGAAAATAGGCATGACTGAAAAACAAAACCCTATTAAGAGAGCATGGAACAATCCAGTTTTTGCTAGTTGAAGGAGTTAAAGCATGAAAGAGAACGCTGAGACTAAAATAAGGTGAAAGACATGCATGAAATAGCAAATAATATTTTAAATGCTAATAGGGATGCCTGAGCAAAAAGCTTTGAGCAGTTCAGACAGTTAAAGTTTCATAAAGTAGCCTTTTAAAATCCTTCTGGTTAATATGATTCAGTATAATTTTCCAGTCTGCACAAGATGATCCAGACATTCATTGGCTCATCAAATCCCAGTTTAAATAATCTAAAAGACTGTACAAAAGGTTGAGCCATGAATTTTCTGTCATTTTCTCCCATGGAACTACTTGTTTGAAAATATTACTCCCTAAGATTCTGGAGACTGACTTTGCTGGATCTTCTCAATAGCCACACATGTTACCAGTGGCTTTGGGGGTTTATTATTTACTTATTCAAATTTACACTAATTGTACAGAAAACAGTGGATGTCCCAATCTCTGTGCACTGTTGACATTCTTAAATATATGTTCATACATAAACAGATTCCTGTATTTAATCTGAGATAACACTACCCAAGAAGTATGTGATTATAAAAATAAATAAACCATACAAACAAACTCGCCCCCTCCAGCCACTCTCCAGCTTTACCAACCTTCTTGTAAGTAAGGGAGAAAAGATGGGCTTTGTATTGTGTCCCAATCACATGATTAAAATTTGATAATATCTTATGGGAGATGGGAAAAAATAAGAAATATCCTAGTTTCTGATCTTTAGATCGCCAGAGCGTTGTTTAGCTATCAATGTGAGTTGCATCTTAAGTAGGTAGGGAGGACCTGGTCTATCTAATTTATCTATAGTATCTGTTTTGTGTGACGAAAGGGATCATTTGTCTTAGCTAGAACATGTTTCCCTAGCAGCAGAAGATGGCTATTGTTTTAACAGCCTTCAAATTTAAAAATGAAATGCAAGGGACATGAAAGGTACCCTTGTCTTTGCTTTGCCATAAATAAGTGCCTCAGGTTGTTATAAGGTCAACTAATATAACAAAAAGAAGATTTGAACATTTATGAGGAGAAGTTTATTAATCCAAAATGTAATCCAAGGGATCATAACTGCAGAATTTAAAGATTTAGTTGACTATGCAGATGCATGCAAGAGCCTTTGCTTAGAGACTGAAGTAATTTTACCAGTTTATAAGGGACACTAGACTGAAGTTAAAATAAAATGTACGGTGTGCCCTATTAAAAGTGAACTATGCAGAGTGTGAGGAGAGAGATACCTGGGCTTACACAGTTATTTATATCTGAGGTATATTTCACAGACCTGGGTTAATTTTTTTTCTGACAATCTCCATGAGCAAGATTGGCTGTTGGGTAGGAAAAACCATGTAGGAAATGGGACACTCCATGAATTTCTACTTAGAGCTTCCACTGCTTTGTTTTCATGGGGATGATCCCACCCTACAGAACCAGCAGAGGATTCAGCACCCTAAAGAAGTGGTCCCCCAGAAATCTGCAGGGGTTCTGTGCCTTTCCACTGAGTCATTGGACTACCATGGTGTGAACAACTGCTGTTGTCAACCTCCTCCCTAAGGGATTATCAGAGTGTGAGGAGGGCAATGAATGAGATAATGTTGACAGGGAAAACGTGAACTTACCAGTACTTTGAATAACCCCATACAGTTAAGAGGGAATACTGCCATGGAACCAGGCATGAGCTCTCATTCCCAACCTTCTTATGTTGACCGGCCTCCTCCCAAGTGACAGATCCTTGTGGATGGGGCTTCTTCAGGGGTGGGGAAAGTGACTACAGTGCGCAGACCTGTTACTTTCTCTTCCCCTCTTCATTGTCCCAGCTAGATTCAACGGATATGCAAACCCCAAAGTTAGAATGATAAAAATGGGTACCTTATGGGTGTTATAGGTGGAGAGCATAGCAACACCTATTCTTAAGGTTTCCTAATACTTTAGATTATGACTGTCTGTTTTCAGTTGCATATAACTCAGGTTGAATTTTCCATGCTTAGTCTCTGCATGAATTTGAACTTTTTTGCACTACACACACACAGTATTTCTCTTTCAGAAATGCTCTCTTCCCGTCACTGCTACATTCCCAGCCCCTCTGAATTTATATTTTCCTTTGGTCTATTTTCACTATACCTTTCATTAATTTTTTTCTCTCTGCTCCTTCTTTCACAGTGTCCTTTAAGCAGAAAACAATTCTAATGGCATGCAAAGTTCACATCGTACTTTCAAACACAGCATTTGAATGGATTTGTGGCTAGGCAGAACTACCAATAGTTTGTCCAACCCTAACTCCTTGCTTTATCTAGTAACATTTCTCAATTGATTTCTCAATTTCTTTTTCTCTTCTTCTATTTATCTTATTTTCCAGCTCCTTTAATGCTTTGCTTCCTTTGCTTTCATGCTGAAACTTCCTTCTCTTCAGGCATGAAGCGATTGTCAGCAGGTGCCACTCTTCACTTTTCTGGCAGTTGGCCCATAATATCAGGGGACTGAATTCTATCTGGCCAGTGAGGATGATCTTCCTCCTATCTTCTGCTCTGGCTCCTAAAGGGCTTTGAACAGCCTCTTACAGTGGGAAAGCATATCTGGACAATACATATTTTGGGACATCCCATAAGTCTCTTACTTAAGGAGTGAGAAGAGGCATAATATATTTTAATTATTTTTATTTGAATTGCGGTAGCCCTGGTTGTGAACCAGGACCCCATGTACTAGGCACTGTACAAACAGAGAACAAAAGATGGTGTTCTGAAAAAATAAGGCACACAGGCCCTTTTTACAGGAGAACTTGCTATTTTTTTCTTGTGAAAAGTGAAAGTACCAGATATAATATAGAAATTGAATAATGAATGATTCTCTTTAAATGTGGGTTTGGTTATACAAGTGGATGGGAAGAAACATTTCATTCCCAACTTTCTGACATTTGAACACTGAGGACAAAATACTCTCCTCGTATGAATCAAAGTGACTATGACACGTAAAATTTTCTGAAATTAATAATTCAGGGTTGAAGATGAGCTTTGGAATTGAGTCAAATAATATTTGACAGTTTTATCAATCAAATTATGAAATGTTACAAAACATACAGAAGACACATGTATATAATTACCTTGCATTGACAGACAAATCCTTTTTATAAGAGGAAAGATTTCCTGGAGGCAGAGTTGCAGTATGTGCGCCTTCTTTGTTCTCTTTATGATGTATATGTAAATTGGTAAAAATAATAATTGGCAAATTGATTTATCCCTAATTTTTTTAAGTGGTGCTCAAGGTTTGAACTATACATCTCTCTCTGACTTTAATGGACTTCCCATTGACTGAGAATTTACATGTGTAGTGGTTGAGATATTTTATGGAATAAGACCTTGGGTAAACCTCAGATACTGAAAAATCTGGCCAAGGAGGTGTTTCACGTGCTGTTGCTGAAGTTTCTCATATTTGTGTTTGGTTACATGCTGCTGATATTCCAGTGCATGGCAGGCGTTTTCTTTTATTTGGTAACACATAAAAATATCCTGGGCACATTACACATAAATAGTTACAATAAATGGCTCAGCCACTCTGAATGAAACCAAGACAGGATATCTGACACCTTGCAGAGGGCAAAACAGAAACAGCGTCTGAATTCTAAATTACTGTTTGACTTTCCCAAAGGTCCTATTTGTTATGTCAATATTTTGGACTCAGGGAATCAAACTCTCTACCTGGATATGTGCAACAGCACTTGAAGCCATGTGAGTTTTACATAAGTAGCATGTGACAGAACTGAGCTGATAATTGAATAATATATAGTGAGCTAAATCCTGAAGACCTTACTCAGACTGAGCTCCTATTGACTTTAACAGGAGTTTTGTGTAAGTAAAAACTTCAGGACTTGGCCCAATATTTTTATGAGAAATAATTAATGTTATTTTTTCTAAGTAGGTATCTGTACATGTAGGGGAATTAAATTATATGTCTTTGGCACTTTCCCCATGACTGTGCTGAATCTGGTTAAGAATGAGATAATGCCATAAAAAGAGAAATAGCTGGAAGGTAAGGGGGAAACCGTACAATCCCGCTGTTGTGGAATTTTATTAATCTTTTGATACAGAGATTCACAATCTGGGGTTCCAGGTGGCATTCAGATGCAGCTTCATTCACTTTTAGGTATCCAGAAGCAACCAAGGATTCAAGAGAAACTTGGTATTCAAGAGACCTTCAGTACCAAAAGGTGGTTAAATCCATCAGCAAAGGGAGTTACATAATTTCCCCCTACATCTTCCCACTGTTTGTTTCATTTTACCAACATTATCTCTGCCTTTACTGGACTGTATGTTAGCCAGCAAGTTTTCTGGCTAGATACTAGGAAAGCAGCACACACATTAGAGATATCCCTTGATTGTGAAAACATTTCCAAGTTCTCTTTTGTTCCCAAACTCTCACCAGCTCTGATCTTCCCAGTTCCCCATATTCGCTTGTTGAATAATTCCACAGTGCTTTAGAAATAAGAATGAAAGTTGAAATTTTCAAGGATAACTCAGGGATTTAGCCACATGACTTCCATTGATTTTCATAGTTGCTATCTGGCTAAATACTCAAGAACATACTGATAGATTGCAGTGTGTTAAAGATTAAGGACATGTTACAGACCAAAAAAGAAGGCACTTTTATTCACCCAAACATTACCAATTTTTGGGCCCACTTATCAGTTCTGTTACTTTTCATTGTGCTTTATCACTACTGTGCATTTAAGAAATGTCAATATTTTTATTCTTTGTACAATCAAATGTGATGTAATGCAGGATATTTCCATTCTGGAGCGTGTTGCTAATTGTTGTTAACAATTCTTCCTACAAATTAGACATGAACTGCTAGTATTATCTGACTTAGGTATTATTGCTTAATTTAAAGATCAGAATGCTATAGTTTGACCCGATGGCTATTAAATTCTGAGTCAAGTGTCACAAATATTACTAATTAGATAAAATGCCCCACTGGAAATCTTTGATGATAGTCACAATTTAATATGCTCTTGCAAATGAATTCTTAGACCATGGAGCAATTCACTTGTCACTGTGTAAGCCCTTACATTTACTGCTTAAAGAATTACTCAGAATTCTTAAATTAAATCCTGTTACTGTAGGTCAGGAATTCTGCGTTTTTGAGGTACTGGCTAGATGGATTCAAAACAAGTACAAAGTTGTAAGATCACAGATGAATTCAACCTCTCAAGAAGGGTAACCTATGATTAAAAAAATGAAAGGTCTTAGGGGGCTAAGAAGGAAGAATAAAAGAATACTTTGATTTAACTTCATCTTTTCTTTCTTATAACAATTCCAATTTGCCAGACCCTATTCGACTGTATATTTGACTTGCATATGAACCACTAGAAGCCAAGTTGAATTGCCCTTGAGGAAAGTCACTTTTGAATAGCTGTCCTTTCCCCCATCTATTTAATATATCTACTACATGGAGTTTTTAAAATGAATGCTGGAGTTTTCATCATTATATAATATGTACATTATTTAATGTACTATACATAATATATAACATTTAAAATTGCCTCTTTGTATAAGTTAATTTGAGTAGCTCTGTTCTCAGGAAGATGTCTTTATATTCAAATGAAATCAAATCTTCTTTTCCATACAAAGCTGAATTTGGTTCTGTAGCGGCATCTAATTATGAAACCATGTTTTTCAGCATACTGGTGACTGAATTCTCTCCCCTCTTCTTCTTTTTTTTTTTTTTTTTTTTAGAATGAGCTTCTGGTGTTTTCTGTAGAAAGTTAAGCTCTACTGACATTGAGTAATTGCCTTTACAGCTCACATACACTTTGAATTTAAAATTTAATCTGTTCAAATCAGCTTGCATTACAAGCGACTTGTGCTTAGCATGTTCCATGAATGATTCAGTAGATCTTAATAGCTACCTTAGTAATTTCTTATGAATCATTGAAAGAGATCACATTAGTAAACGTTGGTGGTAAGTACTAGGAACATTTTGCATGAAATAGTTTTCCATGAGCATTGTTGAATCAAGAATCTGTGTCTGTAACTGCCATAGGAAGAGTTGTTTACTGCCTCTTAGATTTATTATATCTGAAGAAGAGGGCATTCAAGATTTTCGAGTTTCTTCCTGTGAAACATAGAATTAGTGTGCCAACCTGACAGCCATAGTACAATGCTTGCCAGCTTACATACAAAACTATGCCTCATTGGCCAACTCATGGAGTAATATAAATATATGTAATGCCAGGAGTGGCTTAATATTGTCAGTGAGATGAGAGAAAGTACTTTTGGCTTCCACAGAAATCCTTCCTTATATTTTATTCATTATAGCATATAGAGTAGTTTGGGATTTCTGTAAAGGCAAATACTATTAATAGCAATTGGGTGAATTGAAATATCTCATGGGAAGTATCATTAAAAAGGGAGGTTCATGTTTCGTAAATTTGATGTTCTAAGGACTTATGAATAGTATTCAGTGCAGCAGCAAAGGAAGTATAGTGCTTTTCCCCCATTATTATTCACATAAATATGTAAATTATGAATGGGGAATGCTATTATTTTTTCTGACACGGTAATTTTTGGTTAGATTTAGCTTTGTGGTGAAAGAGAAGGATAAATATCATCCCTTTCAGAACCTGAATCTAAACCGTGGCACTGTGATTATCATATGTTGATTATATTTAGTGTGTTTTGCTGGAAAAACTTTCACTTTTTTTCAAAGTCACATATCAGTGAAAAGTGATACTTTTTAAAGCCATGCAACTTTAAGGTATGTTCGTGCCTTTGGGACATCGTATGGTGACACAGATTAACTATGATAAATTGTGCCATATCGTTCCAAAGAGAGTCAGTAGAATCTGAAACAGTCATAGAATCCATACATATATTTGGGACTGGAAGAAACCTTGAGAGGTTGAAGTACTTACTATCCTTACCGACCAAGTACTTAACTATCCTTATAATTAGGAAGTTTTTCCTAATATCTAACCTAAATATCCCTTGCTGCAGATTCAGTTCATTACTTCTTGTCCTACATTCCCTGGACATGGAGAACAGTTAATCACTGTCCTCTCCCTAACAGCTATTAACAGGTCCCTCTTAGTCTTCTTTTCTCAAGACTAAATATGCAAGATTTTAGAATGATGTCTAATATCATTTACTGTTTGGATTTTTTTAAACTAAATGAATATATCAGGGATGGATGCAGTATTGTAACATATGTGGGGCTTGATTGAGATGGTTCATTGACCAACATTGACTAGGGCTTTTATGAAGAATGTATTTCAGTAAACAAAATTCTAATAACATTAGAGCACTTCATTTTGACTGTAGTTATGTTTTGTGTTATATTACATAATAAAATCTAAATGGTAAAGTCAAAATGAGGTGATTCACTAATGCCATTTTGATATTTCCAAAATGATTTTTTTCAAAACGTTTGTTTTGTGAGAAATTTCAAAATATTTACTTTTTGTTCCAATTCAGGATGAAAGGAAATTTTGAAATGATGGAATTTCCTGTCAAATGGAAATTCCAAGTTTCAGCTAGCGCTACTATAATCCACACACCTCTTGGGTGTGGTGTTCTGTTCCCTCTAGCAGCACTGAGACCACTTTGAGATTGAGTCTGCTACACCCTTAGCTAACTGCCATGTGGCTTTTGTCTCATGCATTTAGGTCCAGAGGTCCCAGATTCGATCCCGTCCGCTGATGACTGTGGTCTATCAGTGTTACACTACTCTTCTGAGAGGCAGCCAATTTTTTTCTGAACACTGCTGGTTTATCTTCTGCAAAGACGTCATTATGGTCTATTTAATTTTGGTCTATTTTTATTTCGGTTTTCCTATTGGAATGAAGTAAGCAAGTTTCTTCTCAGCACTTGAGACTTATGGGTCTGAAACATTATCTCCAAATAAAACGATACAACCAGAGGAGCGCAAATATGGCAATGAAATTGATAATGTTCAATTTGAGGTTGTTTGAGTTTTGTAAGATAGTTGAAAATTTATATTACTTTTTGCATTTATCATCTGAGAAACCATTTTCAGTAAAAATTGACAAATGTAAATGTAAAAGTATTTCACTAAATTTGTGAAATATGGAGTAATATGAAGCCCATTTTTCAGAAAAGAATCACCAACAAATGTATTTTTTTTCTTTTTGATGCAAAATTTTAGTTCGCAAAGAAGTGAATTTTTGCCAGTCATGAAATCTCCCAAAACAAAACTACACAACTATTTTCCCACAGTTTCGTACAGCCCTTGTTTCAAGAGATATTTTAGTTCTACATTATAGACTCTCTTCCTTGACTAGTCTTAGCAGTTAATGAGGACTGCTGAGAGATGTCGACTGTATACGACATATACAGTAGAGGCGGTTAAATAAGTGTACCAGCATGTTAGAAAGTTGTAATCATCTCTGTTCCTGCACAACAGTTTTATGTACGGAATTATCATCTTCAAAAAGCGAAGCCTGCTCATTTAGGACTCAATCTTGCCAGGTGTTGAGCACACATGTGAGGTGGGCATTGAGTGCTTTGCAAGATCGAACCCTTAATCCATCCATCCTCTATGTAAAACACCTGTGTTGAGAATGTTGAGGGATATTCTTCAAAGAAAGGGCTAAATTGTTCTATTTAGGTACTGCTCTCAGAATGGAGATAGGAAACCACACCTCTCAAGTGGGAGCTGCAGGGCACTCCAGCCCTCAGTGTGGCCTATCAGGGTCAAACAGTTCTATAGTTACTTGAGAAGTTATGCATAAATATAACTCTGCAAAAAATAGCATCGCTCTCTTATTAAATGTAGAATTGGGGTGGTATCAGGCGCAGTCTTATGTTTACTTCTCTGTGTCTGAAATGAACAGACACCATGTAGGAGCTTAAATACCAAAGTATGCTAAGACTACTTAACATGGTTTATGATACATTACTATACATAAATATGCATTAGTAAATATTTGCAATTTTATGACTATCTGTTACCCACAGCAGTAATACTGGCATTTATATAGTGCCTTTCATTCCATAACATCCCAAAGTGCATCACAAATACATGCAGGTGTATCTATATGATACAATGCTACAGAAATAGCTGTGGTGCACAGTATACTTGACAAAAGGGGGGAGAGAGAATTTTGGCCAGTGACTAACCCCTTTCTAATCAGGCTTTCTCCACTGACAGCATAGGGCAGAGGATCTGCTCCTGCTCACTTTGCACCACTCAGGCAGCCAAAGGGAGTGAAAACTTCCTCCAAATCCCCGATTGAGGATACCTGTGTTATGGGGGAGTCCCCAGTAGGCACAGAGCTGGAATAGCTGTCTCCTACACCTCCCTCCCTATCAGGGCCGGCTCTAGGATTTTTGCCGCCCAAAGCAAAAACAATTTTGGCCCTCCCCCCCGTTCTTTAATTACCCCACCCCTGGCCCCGCCTCAACTCCGCCCCTTCCCCAAATCCCCAGCCTTGCCTCCTCCCCCCAGGCTCTCAAGCCTAGGAGGGAGGGAGGGGGAGAAGCGGCGCCCGCGCCGCGGCCACTTGGAGTCTCCCCCTCCCTTCCAGGTTTGAGAGCCTGGGAGGGAGAGCGAGTAGTGGCACGCGAATCAGCTGTTTCGCGCTTCATGGCAGCAGCAGCGGAGGTGAGCTAGGGCGGCCGGGGCACATTTTTAGGGGTGGCATTCTGGCGCCGGCCATGCCGCCCCTAAAAATGTGCCACCCCAAGCACCAGCTTGTTTTGCTGTTGCCTAGAGCCGGCCCTGCTCCCTATAATTCCGGGGCACTGTGCATGTTGGGGCAGGAAAGGGGAGAACGGGGCACATTGCACTTTGGCAACACCCAGCTGGCATATGAACCCTAAGACCATAGCCAGCTGATGCCATTTAGAGTAGCCCCCAGGCTGTTCTAACTCATGGTGGGGTTGGGACGGGGCAAAAAATCAGGGAGTCATAACGAGCTTCCTGACAGACAATGGAAACTGCAGCAGAAACTCTGTCCCCACATCTTTTGGCTCACAGGCTCTTTTCCCAACGTATCTAGAGCAAATCAGTGCCTGTGTAGAGAGAATAACCAGTCAGCCATATAAAAGCAGCCATTGAAAGCTATAAGTTGTCTACTATATATGTGCAGGACTACGATCTTGTGCTGGTGGATTGCATTGCAGGACTGCAACTTCATTCAGCATAGGGTGCTCTGATTTTGTGTCTGATTTTTGTGTGGAGTGGTCATGAGCAGGGCCGGCTCTAGCTTTTTTGCCACCCCAAACAAAAAAACAAAAACAAAAACAAAAATGGGGCCGGACTGCCGAAGCAAAAAACCCAAACAAACGGGGCAGGGCAGCCGCAATGTGCCGCCCCAAGATTGGCCGGAATGCCGCCGCTTACAATGGCCCCTCGTCTGGTGCCTGGAGCTGGACCTGGTCATGAGGATCTATATACAGAATATTGCAAGCTGGTAGGGAGGGGGGAATATGTGTTGGCATTGAAAAGGACCATGTAAATGCCTCCCAGGAGTAATTAAAATATGTTCCAAAAGTTTTCACTTGTTAAAAATCAAGTTGATAAAGAAATGTTGTTAAAATCATGCCCTTTTCTATATTAGGGTCTGATTCTGATCTAACTGGGCTTTTACATCTGTGTAACTTTACTACCAGAGTTACTCCTCATTTACATGATGGCAACTGATACTATACTTGGGAATATTGCCTTTGATTTATTTAACAGATAATCTATCCTCTAAGATACATGGGTACTTTTTTTACTGTCTCCTACGCAAATTTGTAGTTGTTAAATTTTCTACACAAAAGCTTCACTGTGGAATATAATGAGAACTAAAAGCACAAAATTAATAACATTGTGAATATAAGGGCGCAGATTTCAGATAAAGACTGTTTTCTGGTTTATAGCACCATCTACGTGACTTTTTGTTTTTACAATTAGATTTAATAAGGTACATACTTTTTTGGTTTTCTTGGTGAATAGAAAATTGTTTTATGTTTTTGTTAAAGACAACATTTTATGGTCAAAATAATTCAGTGTTATAGTGTAGTGATCAATTGAAAATGGAGAAAAAATCCATATACTTCTTTCATAAAAATGTGATTTCCATAGAATTTGAACACTATTTTTACAATATAAGGAGGACCCTTTATCCACTGAGCTATTTTGTTAATGTCCATGGGATTTCAAGTACATTAATTTACAATAGAAATATATTACCTCACATTGGACACAATGTTACAAATATCCATTTTAGCTAAACACCTTTTTTCCTAGTCTAAATAAAGTCTTACTGTCACTTGTAGAGTGACTATGTCAGTAAAGGCAGAATAATCTAGCATCAGAAGTGCACTGCTGTGCACACAGTAAGACCCCTGTTCTCCATTCCATCCCTATTCAGCAAAGTACCTAAGCATGTGCTTAGCTTTAGGCACACACTTAACCTTCATAGATTTCATGTGTTCAAATGCTTTGCTGAATCAGGACCTAAACCCCTCATTTGAGGTTTGCAAAGGAAAGTCTGACACTACCATTATTATAGGGTTACAAGTGATGCTGCAGTAATAAACAATACCAATGACAAGTTCCGTCATTATTGGCAAAGCTAGTTCCTTTACAATTAACAAGAGAATTTGGATGACCACAGTTTCATCATAACCAGATCTTTTTCGTGTGGAGTTGTCTCCCTATTATAAATGGCTTTGGTAGCACCCCTTGTTGTTAAGATTACCTTACGTTTCCCATTGTAAGACTCTGTTTTCAATTGCTTATAACTTTGCTAAACTTGAATGATTTGGGCTGAAATATTCCATGCCACATGCCTGCCTTAGGCTGTATCCTTTTGGAAAGTTTCAGCTGAGAGGTTCAGCCCTTTCTAAGAATGAGGCTAGACAAAAATGCTTCATTTTCCAAATGTTAAAAATAATGCTGGTGATCTTTTCTTTAAGAAGTTTTAGTGTCCCTGTGCTTTGCAACAGGGACTTTCAATTTGGCATTGGAGTGGCCTTTATGTCAGGGATGTGCCTTTTACTGTTCCTGTGAAAGTCCTCTCAAATTTAGCATATTATAAGGCAGGGGATTGAAGGAAGAGCAAAGACAGGCTGACAGTTAAGGCAGTTGAATGCTGTTCTAAAGAACTAGATTAAATCCCACCCTCTGCCAGAGTTCCTGAATGATGCTACACAAGTCACCTAAACCAATACTTTCACAAGTAGCCACTAATTGTGTTTTCCTCATTTTCTGGTTTCCCAACTCTGGGTATGATTTATAAAAGTGCTGAGTGCTCACAGCAGTAACTGTGCTCCGAACAATGCTATATCATGCTAAGTACTCTGAAAAATCAGGTCCCAGGCATCTTAAATTGGACACCCAAAATTAGAGGAAACTTTTGACCTTAATCTCTCTGCGCCTCAGTTTTCCGTTGGTAAAGTGGGCACCCTTCACACAGGTGTTGTGAACATAAATTGTTCGTGAAGCACCCACATACATAAAAAAAAGAGGAAATTAATAATTCTCTATTCAGACCAACGTTTGAATAGCTGTTCATTAAGTGAGCATTGTCCATTCTGTGCATTGGATGAGGCAAAGGTCCTGTGGAAAAAATAGTATGGAATCATGTAATTAAAGCCTGTGTGGACACCTGTATCATAATGCATATGCACAAAGAGGCCAAATTAAGGTTACACAGGCAACCTTAATTCTGGCATTTCCTAACTTCTGAATGCTTGATTTTTATAACCTTAATAATGCTCTTTTAATGTAACTTTTTGTGTGCAGTGTTCTATAGAGTTAAAATCGAAATGTTGCTGTTTGAAAATATTTTATGCATTTCAGATGTGAACTTTCTCACTCAATGGCAGTTTTCATGAAAGTACAAGGGTAGAACTTGGCTCTTACATTTGAGAAACCATAAGTGAAGAAATTCAGATTTGAGTGAAATGAACCATATGTTATATGCTGTTGAAGCAGAACAATGCATCCTTTGCTAAAATGCATCCTATTGTGCAAGGTTTGAAGGACAGGTGCTAGGTTTCTTCTTTCACTATGAATTTCATAGTTTATTAGTTTCTGTCACAATGTCGATATTATTTAAAATAATGTGTTCGTAAACTAACATTTGGCCTATAACTATCTAAAGAGAATTATGTTTAGCTTCTTCATAGAAGGGTAATATTGTAGCTCATTGATATAAGCAAAATAAAAGTTAATGTAAGCAGCAATAAGATTTAGCTCTATCCATAAAGTCAACCTTTTTAGAAACATAATATACACATGTGTATTTTTGACACAAGAGTGAATCAGCGACTTCATTTAAGGGTTGGACTGGGAGGGTGAAGGGGCTGGAGTAGTTGTGATTGTACTTTGCCCTAGAAGTGGAGTTTAGTAGGTTTATGGGGAGAGAGTGAGTTTTGTATGTGTTGGGGGAACATGTATAATATCTAAGTAACATTGCCTGCTGTTCCTGTCCCTGAAGCCTATTACTTGTGTCACGACTACCATTAGAATGTAAGCTCTTAAACACAGATTTTTAAAGGTAGTTAGGCATTGCTCTACTCAGCATTGCAATGCCTAATTGATTTAGAAGCTTAAATCCCACTTTCAAAAGTGATTTAGGTACTCAGGAGCTGAAATCCCATTGAAAATCAATGAGATTTAGGGTCCTAAGTGCTTAAATTACTTTTGAAAATGATATTTAGGCTCATATATCAGTTAGGTTTCCTCTGGCTAGCCAGATCATTTTGTTCTGCATAGAGGCAGCTGGTGAAATTATTCTTTGGGGTGAGTGCTGAGCAGGGAATAGCCATGGATGGACCTGGGTGGTCCACAGCCCACTCAATTAGCAATCAGGTCCACCTAAATATGAACACTAGGCATAGTGCTTAAAGTGAAGGTTGTTGAAGGGATACAAAGTGGAGTGAAGCCCCAAACTGGATGCAGGGGCTCATGCACCTCTCTATCACTCCTGCAGAGGAGGGGATCTGCTCCATGCCTCCCTGCTCTGATTACTGCCTTCCCATTGGCTCCCAGGTCCCACACCCAATCTGATTTTGGCCACCTCCCCGCCCCCTGATTTAGGAGGCTCAGGGAGCCCCTGTGCCAATGGGGAGGCAGTAATCAGACCTGGGTGGCACAATGGCAGAGCTGGTTCTCTGCTGGCATAACAGAGGGCCATCTGGGCTAACTTTGAGTGGCATTGTGACTTGATACTCTGGGTTCTGCTGCTCCCAGTCTCTGCCTCTGTTCTGCTCAGGAGCTGCTCAAGAATATCTGCTGCCCTAGCCAAAACTTTAGTGTGCCGTGCACCCCTCCCCCCCTCAGAAGTTTGGCAGCGTTTGTTTAAGAAAGGTGAATTTGCCATAAAATGCCTACAACAGGCATAATATCAGAGTTTCTAGCGAGGCAAGACTTACACAAATTGCATCAAATTAATATCAAAATACTCTAAATCACGCAAGAGCTTCCATGAACATCAATTCACTGCAGAGTCTGGCAACACATTCCTTCAAAAAAAAAATGTAATTAAATGCATTTGGACACATGAGTGTATGGTACTTGCAGCTTCACATAAGTCTTTGTCACAGGCAGTTGTCAGCAGACATGATTTTACTTTTTCTATTTGGATGAGACTAACCTGGAGCTACAAACAAATTAAAAAAAAGCCTACATTGACGTATCAATAGTAAATTGAAAATCTATAGGGATTGTGTAATGAGGAGCCTTTGTTCCCTGCATTTTAAGACTAGCAAATATGCACGTTTCTTAAGACATGCACATCTAACCTGGTTGTCAGAAGTTCCCTATGGGAATCAGTAGATCAGGACTTTCTTTGCTTTCTTCACTGCAAAATCTCTAACCACATCATTTAGATCCAGCGCTTCGGGTAAAACATTTTTGACGGATTGTTTCAAGACCACTAACCACATTTGAGACATGGAAGATCGCACATTTGAGTTTTGGTTTTGGTTTTGAGAAGATGCGCTCAGCACTGGCAACAGTTATGTGAAGTGTCAGAAGACTACGCGGGGCAATAAATGTATTGGGGAAAACTGATGCCATGTTATTCAGGCAGCAGATGTATTCCAGCTGTTGTGTAGGATTTGCCTTAGGTTCCACTCTGTAAGCAAGCACTGTCAATTCATCACATAACTCTGAAGCATCTAAATCCTTCAAATTGCCATCTGTCAGGAAGGATTGGAGAACAGTGCACTTTTCAAATAATGTCTCCTGACTGCTTGAAGGCAGTTCCGGAATTTTTACTAAACACTGAAAGACTTACTAAGGTTTTGAAGTTGAGAAAATCTTTCCTCAGCTGAATGTATGGCAGTATCACTACTGAATAAAAGAAGTTCACTTTGAAGCTCTGTTCAAGGTTGACAGTTGGTTCATTGCAAGCCCCAGTGAAAGAGTCTTTTTCCTTCAGCTTTTGACTTGGATCTCTTCTTCAAATCTTCCTTGTATGCTAAGTAATTCTGCTAATTGTCAAGCAATAGCAAGTGCAGATGCAAAACTGCAATCTGACCAATAGTTTTGCCAGAAATCTTGTAGACTGCTTGTTTGATTGCTTGACGGAGGTCAAGTTTTACCACTTCTAAAGTCTTGCTCACTATGTTAATTTCAAACAAAATATCATGCCATTTCACTAAGCTGCACAGAAATTTGAAATTAAACATTTGTCCAGTGATGGATCTTGCTTCTTCTGAGATTTGCTTTGAGAACTACCAGTGTTGCATCATCAGCTATGGATAGCCATGCATAGTGCACTTCTCCAACTTGATACCTTATGGGTCTGACAGTTTCAGCTCTGCTTTCCCAGCTTGTTCCAGACAGTTGTTTCATTGTAAGACCTGAGTTTCTGTTATTTCAAAAGAATATCCCATCGATACTGTGACGGGTTGGATTACAGAAACCCCTCGGAAGTTGCCAACAGATGTGCCAAGACTACTTCTACCCCCACTTTCCCTGCCAGCTCAGGGCTCCAGTACCCTGAGCCAGAGACTCCCGCCTGCTCCAACAAAGACCCAGGGTCTGAATTACTTGCCCCAAAGCTGCAGGTTTACCTGAAAGCAGCTAACAGAAGTGTTCCTGTCTTTAACACTCAGGTGCCCAACTCCCAATGGGGTCTAAACCCAAATAAATCCATTTTACCCTGTATAAAACTTATACAGGGTAAACTCATAAATTGTTCGCCCTCTATAACACTGATAGAGAGATATGCACAGTTGTTTGCTCCCCCAGGTATTAATACATACTCTGAGTTAATTAATAAGTAAAAAGTGATTATATTAAATACAGAAAGTAGGATTTAAGTGGTTCCAAGTAGTAACATACAGAACAAAGTAAGTCACCAAGCATAATAAACTAAAACACACAAATCTATGTCTAATCAAACTGAATACAGATAATCTCACCCTCAGAGATGCTTCAGTAAGTTTTTTCCTCAGACTGGACACCTTCCAGGCCTGGGCACAATTCTTTACCCTGGTACAGCTCTTGTTCCAGCTCAGGTGGTAGCTAGAGGAGTCTTCATGATGGCTCCTCTCTCCTCCTTTGTTCCGTTCCACCCTTTTATATATCTTTTGCATAAGGCGGGAATCCTTTGTCCCTCTCTGGGTTCCCACCCCCTCTTTCTCAATGGAAAGACACCAGGTTAAAGATGGATTCCAGTTCAGGTGACATGATCACATGTCACTGCAAGACTTCGTTGCCCACTTGCCAGCAGACCCTTATACAGGAAGACTTACAGGTAAACAGAGCCATCTGCAGACAATGGTCCTGGTTAATGGGAGTCATCAAGATTCCAAACCACCGTTAATGGCCCACACTTTGCATAATTACAGTAGGCCCTCAGAGTTATATTTCACATTTCTAGTTTCAGATACAAGAGTGGTACATTTATACAAATAGGATGATCACACTCAGTAGATTATAAGTTTTGTAATGATACCTTAGAAGAGACCTTTTGCATGAAGCATATTCCAGTTACATTATATTCACTCATTAGCATATTTTTATAAAACCATATAGACTGCAATGTCACAGATACATTGACAGTGATAAATAAACAAAAATTGCCTGAATGACCCCACCAAAGCTTTCTGCATCAGTACAACATCCAGCAGCATTGCTCAGTACCCGGTTGAGCGAATGGGCATTGCTGGCCATGAAAAATGTTCAAGTTAAGGTTGTGCACCTATTTCTGCACTCCACTATTCTTTCCCATCATATTAGCTTTGTTAACAGAGTCATGTCTGCAAGAGAAGAACTTCCATCATACCTGCACCAGTTGAATCATTCAGTTTCACAAAAGCTAAGAAGTTTCCCTATATTTCCATGTTTACATCTTGTTTTCCTCATCTAGTGGAAACATATCTTACAGTCACAATGATTTGTTATATGTGGCTAATTTCTGGCGTACATTCAAGGATGACTGAATAATATTATGGCTCTTTCACCAGGGATAAGATTTTGCCTTTGATTTTGATACCGTGAGGTCAATCAACTCTTTCTGAATGTTTTTCCCCAAGGTAATGAAAATAGGTTTTATTTGATATTATTCTTCTCAAATGTTCTTTTGCAATGCCATCAAACATGCCCATCAACTCTACACATTTTAGAAAATGTCCATTACTTGATTTATACAGCCTGTCTGAGTGGCTCAGAAAAGCCAAGTTCTCAACAGCAGTTGTCCAAGAAAGAGCCATAATTCTATGCAGATCATTGCCCCAGTGTTCTGTTTTGGCTTTTATACACTGATGATATTGATCAACTGCTTTATTACAGTTTAATCTCTCTTCCATTTTCCCACATCTAGACCAATGAGATGTGATCAAGAGATTTTTCATGACTGCTGAGAATAGCAGATAAATTTTTCCAGTTTCAAATGCCATCACTTGCCAGCACCGACATGACATTCAAAGTAAAGATCTTGCAGCAAAAACAAATACACTTTCATTGCTTATTGAATAAGTTACCAGATCCTTGCAATAGCCCCACGAGTTGACATATGGTGCTTGTAGTGATTTGGAGCAAACTTCCTGTTTCCAGTATGGGAAGTTCAAAGATTTTACTTGCGTGGGTCCTTTTGCCACTCGCTGTTTTGCAACTCTTCAGTTTATTTTGGGCCATTGGGCAGTGTCAGATCAGCATCAGTCTTCTTTTCGCTAGTGATGTTGTCTATAGTACTCATATAATCACTATCTTTTCCTGAAGAGGCAGTGTCCGATTCTGCTCCAGGAGTGGTTTTTGCTTCAATGATTTCATCACCGGGCAGTTCTGATTCCATATTTTCACAAATTTCCTCCACTTCTCCAGTATTAGCAACATTCATTTTTTCATATATTTTAACATAGAACCTTTTCTCTGTGACTCTCAAAAAGCATCTTTTTCTGCTTTGTGTTTTTCATATTCTGCACCAGACAAATGCTTTCCATTATCTGACATTGTAAAACTCCAAGCAGCAAAAAAGCACTTTTTAAAACTCATGTTGGGGTTTGCAGGACCTGAACGATCAAAAAACTCCTAATTGAGGTCCCTCATTGTTGCTAACAGTTTGTGACCTCAAGTAGGAGTTTGTTATTTAGGCATTAGTGACATTGGTAGACTGCTTTATAATGGGTAACTGAATTGTAAAACTATCATTTCATTCTCATCTCAATTTCGCCAGTCAAGAATTGAAAACATAAATAGCTTCTCCCAGAAATCTGCTGCCTTAGACAGCTACCTAGTTTGCCTATAGCTAGAGTGGCCCTTGGCTCTGCTCCCCATAGATACAGGCTTTGTCTTGTGAGGAGCCCATGTGTCAGGCTTCCTATCAACACAGGCTCCATCTCCATCCCCACACCACCCAGCTCTTATTTCCTTCCCATTGACAGAGGTGTGCCCTGCCCACTACTGGAAGGGCCTGGTCAGAATCTCATTGGCTCTCAGCTCCCAATCAGCCAATGGGGAGGTAGTCACTGGAGTTGGGTGGCGGGGGCAGAGTCTGAGACTGCATTGATAAGGAAGCAGAGGTGAGCAGAGTGGTTCTGAGGTAGTAGCAGCTTTAGTGAAAGATTGTGTCCTGCAGCGATCTGCCTCAATCTTAAAAAAAAAAAAAAAAAAGCATCTGTATGGCTTGTCAAAGGGTTTTAGTGAATTTTGTGGCCCTCTACTACCTTAAAGTTGCATTGCTATCTCTGAGTTATGCATTGCAATGCTGAGTGCAGCAATGACTAAATACCTTTAAAAATCTGGGTCTTAAGGCCAAGGATTTTGTCTTGCTATATATTTATAAACCACCTAGCACATTTGAAGTATTACCTCAATATATAAAAATAATTAATAATAATATTAAGAGTTATAATTGTTAATTTACAGTAGTTGTGATTACTGTATATAGATTTAATCAGAAATAGTGCCAAGCGAGAGCTTTTACGTGCACAAACCTTTTCAGCATTTGAAATATGCTGAAGTAGGTATGAAAGGCTTGAAAGATAAAGAAGGATTTTAGGAGTTTTAATACCACATTAGTTTTCAGATGCAGAGCTTTTATGTTTGTTTTTAGCAAGAATGCTTCAGCTACAAAAAGAGAGATAATTTTGCAAACTAAATTTTTTGCAGGTAATTAGCCCATAATGTGTTCTATAGTCCTTCTTGGTGTTTTGGAAACATTCAGAAATAGTTCATCATTTCATGTTTGCAAAGTAGTAACTAAATGTAGATTGTTTTTTTCTATTTTCATCTGTGTTTCACAGTAATAAATTCCATGTGTTATGTTTTAGCATATATATTCTGATTCATTTAACTGGGAATGGGACAAACAGTGTAGATCAGTGGTTCCCAAACTTGTTCCGCCACTTGTGCAGGGAAAGTCCCTCGGCCCGTGCCGCTTCCAGCAGCTCCCAATGGCCTGGAGCAGCGAACTGCGGCCACTGGGAGTCGCGATCGGCCGAACCTGCGGATGCGGCAGGTAAACAAACCAGCTTGGCCCGCCAGGGGCTTTCCCTGCACAAGCGGCGGAACAAGTTTGGGAACTCCTGGTAGACATAAGCACCTCTTGCTTTTTATCTTTCGTACTCTCTCATTATTTGCATATTGTTTCATATGGATTAATGTTTTGTAATACCCAGACTAACCAGCATTCTATACTACCTATGCTATTAAATATGCAACACATATTACTGCTGTATTGTATGCTATTAGAATATGTGTCTGGTACTTGAAATGTCTTAGTAAAAGCAATAAAAAAGGTGTAGAGTGAACACACACACTTTGTTTTTAGTACACAAAGTGCTGTAATACAGAGGGGTCATGATAGTCAGATTATCCCTGGCTCTTACACTGGGGTGGTGTGAGGAGGGGAAGGGTGCAAAGATTCATACTATAGATTGTAAGGCCATAGGAGAACACTGTGATTAACTGGTCTGACCTCCTGCATAACAAAGGACTGCTTGAAGTAGACCATATTTTTTTTAGAGAAACATCCCATCGTGATTTAAAAATTGCCTGTGATGGAGAATCCACCACAACCCTTGACAAGTTTTTCCAATGGTTAAGTACTGTCTCTTGTTAAAAATAGAATGCATTGAACCCCACCGGGCACAAATCACCTTAAATGAAGCAGAAAGGAAGCAAGTCTCTCTAAAAACCACATTGGCCACAGAGGCCAAAATCCAGCAGCGTACGTAAGCACATACTTAAGTTCTTTACTGGATCACGACTAGCGTTAGGGGAATGACCTCACTGTTCTAGAAAGTGGTGCAGGCCAGGCTGCACCGTCCCATTCCCTTCCCCCCCCGCCCCAGTGCACTGGGCTACCTGGGTAGGGTTACTGTGAGGCACAATCCCTCCATCCTCAAGCTCATGATGGCATGATGACACTTTGCATCATCCCCCGCCCCCGGGCTGGGGACTAACGGTCACAAATGGACCATTAGTGTTCATCTTGCCTGAATTTCCAACGTTCACCACAACATTATAGTGTTGTGGTTACATTAGCAGCTACAGCAGCGCTTGGTATTTAGGTTCATTTTTCTTTTGAGAGTTGCATGTGGAATCCTCAACCTGACCTGCAATTGAATGAAAAAGTAACAAAGAATACAACCTTGGGACAGGATTTCCTCATTAATTGGACCTGATGTTTATATTATTAAATATGATTGGCATTAGGCTGGATTTATCAAAGAGATACCAGGTGTTGTAGATATTTATTTTTAAAATGTTAATATGTGGAGTAGCCCCATCAAAGTCGATAAGACAGCTCCTGAAGTAATGTGTTACTCAAAGGAAGGGTATCCAAATCTGTTCATAAATTCATTTTTTAAATGTTTCTTATATCCAAGAGTAGACAGACAATTGTGAAATTTACTGAATGTTTTACAGAAAAATGGCACTTACTTTATATAGCTTATGGAACAATTTGATGTTTATGAAATGCCATTTCTCTGGAACTGTGATACTTATTGCTGGACTAATTATTTACTTCCAAATTTTAAAAAAAGGAATTGTATTTATTAATTTAAAAACCAATCACCAGCTGGCGTCGAATACCGCCTACTGAATGAAGAACTTGTACCATAGTAGTTTGAACCAAGAAAAACGTTCTGAAATGAAACTTGGTTCATATCACCCTCTTCAGTATTATGGAAGGTCAAAAAGTCTGTTCCAGAAACAGGAAGCACTGTGTCTTTAAGAACTGGTTTAATGTAAATTTGACAGAATATTTAGATGTTAGAAAGATGCAGACAATTATTGTTAGGCTCCTTCTTTGAAAGCCCTGTTGCCTGACAAACTTCAACGTGTTTTATTCTTTCATCAACCATGCCCAGAGTAGTATTTCCATTTCATAAAGGGAGCTCAAAATCAACTTCCTCAGAGCAGCACATCATTTCCCAGTTTCAAGCCCTGATAAATGTTATGATTTCTATATGCTGATACATAAAGTCTGTGAAGAGTCTTGATGAAGACGGCATCGGAAACCTAATTCCTAATCTGATCTGAGATGAATTTTCAGTTTAAAGAGCAACTTGATTGTTATAGTGAGGAGCAACAGATTTAATAAAATACAGTAAGATGCATAATTGGATTATGCAATCCATTATTGCTCAAAAAGGACAGAAAAACAGTTTTTATATTAATGGTTGGATTTTTCTCCTTCAAGATAAGTTCTTGCTTATGCAAACTTGCATCAAGAAAGTAATTCATATTGGAGGTTCTCTTTTTATGTAGTTACATACAAATTCAACATTATGATTTCTGAAGTTCATAAAAGTCAGAAACAAAGGTGCTATCAAATCACTACAGAAGTGGATACGTGCCAGGTGGTAAAGACAGTCAGGTGGGATTTGACCACAATAAAGCCTGTTCATTCAAGGCCATTAAAAACTCAATTAATGTCATGAGTCATTGTTTGACAATTCAATTAAAGTCTATGACCTTCCCAGTTGATTTAATCAGTTACTTCTGCCTAATTTCATAGATTCTAAGTCTTTAGCAGTTAAAGCATGGTCGGCATTTCCATGTTGAAATGGTTATAAAATCGTCATGATTTGGCACAATTCAGAAGAATTCAGTGCATCTATCTGTGCATAGAGGTACCTACCAAAAATATGGAAGATGTTCTTTATATACATTTATTGTTGAAAATAAGATATGAATTAGTCCTTTTAATGAAGCTTCAGCCTTTTTTCTTTACAAGTTTTGGTTTGTAACATGCTTATATAAATGTTATGTAGTCTCAAAAATGAATGTCAGGTTTTATAAAAGCATTTTGATGTTAGATCTTTCCTTGCTTAAAGAACTGGTACTTGGATTTGAAGAAGACACCTGATAGACTTCTTGGCATTGGAAGCATTTAATGTATTATTCAACCAATTATGTTTAGAATAAAGAAAAACATTCTTCCTTTTCAATTCATTTGAAAAATGTCCTTATGGCAGTATTTTAGTTTTGTGATTCAAATACTCACTTTCCAGAAGGTGAAGAATACAGGTGCATACAAATCCTAATATTGCTTATCATATATACTATCTGCATTTAAAAGAGGTAGCACTATTAGATGTAATTGATCCAGATCCTCAGCTGGAATAAATTGGTCAAAGTGTATTGACTTCACTGGAGCTATTCCAATTTACTCTAGCTGAGGGTCTGGCCCAATTGACTGGTAAAAAAAGGCAATTTTGTGAAACGTGTTCCATACGTTCGTAGATATATAATTACTGCCCACTTTATTTCTCTTGAAATACATTTAAATGTTCTTGGAATTTAATTCTTATCACTGAATTTATGAACAACGTAACCTTCTTTATGTGGTAACTGCATATCTTTTCTTTCATCCTTTGTGAAGTCTGTGGAAATATGGTACGGATGGCCAAGTGTTTGAAGAACAGGACTGGAAAATCAGGGAACTGAGTTTTTTTCCTGGTTCAGCCATAGATTTCCAGTGTAACTTTTGGCAAATAACTTAACTTTCTTTGTGCCTGAATTTCCCCATCTGTAAAATGGGGCTTGTAATACCTACTTGAGATCTTTCTACACGAAGGCACTACAGATTAAGTACAGAATATTATTGTTGTATTTATGAAATTGGACTATGACTGTAGTATTAGGCCTATGGAACATCAGAAGACATATCTTAATAATATTATCTTACATTTATACAGGCCTTTCATCTTGAAGGATGTCAAAGTGTCATGGCCACTGTTGCCACTGAAATCCATTGTAACACTCCCATTGACTTTGGGGGGAGCCGGACTTCAGCTAGTTGTAGATTTGGACTGGAAGAACTGTTTTGCAATGTACTATAGCACTACATGACATTAGTCAGGAAATGAGGAATAATATTCTGTCTATTTGGAAATATCATAGGGAATTTATTTAACTTGGATGTACTTGAATTAGAATTTGACCAGTTGAGGGGACCAACACCCCATTATTTTTTACAAGAAGTGTCAATCGATAGTAACAAGTAATCAGACTTCCTGTTTTATGTGTTATCTGAAATATTTTTCTGGCAGAATGGAGGTCATATTATATGTGAATAACAAATTCCTTTTTGAAGAGAACAGCAATGTTTGTGGCAAATTGTTATTTAGAGATTCTTCTTTAAATATTTTCCATAACTGTGAACTAGAATGAGTAGAAGAACAGGTTGGCTTTTCTTAATATATTGCCCATATTTATTCCAGAAAGTGTTTCTATTGTTTCTTATACTGAAGATATAGTCTCATATATAGTTGTACTGTATGTGCCACGCGCCATCTGCTGGGCATTTTTAGAATTGTCAGTTTGTTAAAATTGCCCTTAAACTGCTGAGTTGGTCGTATCTGTGTTTAATTATACGATGAAGAAACTTAGGGTAGGTCTATACTTACCTCTGGGTCCGGCAGTAAGCAATCGATCTTCTGGGATCAATTTATCGCATCTTGTCTAGACGTGATAAATCGATCCCGGAAGTGCTCGCCGTCGACGCCGGTACTCCGCTCGGCGAGAGGAGTATGCGGCATCGACGGGGCAGCCTGCCTGCCGCGTCTGGACCCGCGGTAAGTTCGAACTAAGGTACTTCGACTTCAGCTACGTTATTCACGTAGCTGAAGTTGTGTATCTTAGTTCGAAGTGGGGGGTTAGTGTGGACTAGGTCTTAGGATAGTTGACATCCATTTACATTACAACATCATCTTAGAAGAAATCTTGACTTTCTTAATGAGTCATTTTTAGAATTTCAAGATAATGGTTTCATTCTCAGTGCTAAATACAAGCACTGGGTATTGTTTCAATGCCAATAAATTCATTGACATCACAGAAGTAAATGTGCATTTTGTACAGACTGAAAAAAAAGCACTGTAGGAAATAAAAGCAGAAAGAAATGAAGAGCAATATTAAGGAGCTCAAATGTGAGGTGCTCAGATACCAGAATGATGAGAATGGTATATAAGAACCATAGATAAAATTACTATGTTAGAAGTTAGTTTTGTGCAAAAAAATTTTTTTAACCAGTTCAAATCCCAATTTTTGGAGACATCTTGTAGTGGGGAGTGGAGAGCTCGGTGGGTAGAACATTACATTTGTTGAGGCAAAACCAAAAGTAGGATCCTATATCTTTTGGACTTGTTCAGGTGATGCAGACTTTTGTCCCCTTTCATCCATATCCCAACTCTGTGAGTGTGTGTGTGTGTGTGTGTGTGTCGGTCTGTCTGTCTGTCTCTCTCTCTGCCAGGTACCTATGCCAACTTGAAATCACCTTCCACCAAATAGAAATGTCCCCTGGTTTCTCTACCTCCCATATCTCAAAATCCTCTACTATTAAGGAACAGATCCTGCCACTCTTGCTCCTGTTGTGTATCTCTTTATTCATTGTGTAACCCTTTGGAACAGTGGTTCTCAACATTTTGTACTGGTGACCCCTTTCACATAGCAAGCCTTTGAGAGCGATCCCCCCTTATAAATTAAAAACACTTGTTTATATATTTAACACCATTATAAATGCTGGAGGCAAAGTGGGGTTTCGGGTGGAGACTGATAGCTTGCGACCCCCCCCCCCATACAATAACCTCGCGATCCCCTGAGGGGTCCTGACCCTGAGTTTGAGAACCCCTGTTTTGGAAGCTTGTTGGACTTCTGAATGAGTAATATGGACTATTCAACTTTAGTAAAAGTGGCTGGATATGGCCCTTCATTAGGTTGCTGTTTAGTAGCATTTTGCTGCATAGAAAATGAAAATTTTAATGGGTGGGTTTAATTCCACTCAGTGGACTAGTATTCTAGTTGATATAAATGAAGGCTCTTTCTATTTAGAGTTTTTTTTGCGGGGGGGGAGGGGGCAGGGGAGTTGGCTTGTTTTCATTTGACAATAATAACACAGCTACATACTTAAATTTGTCCTTTGGCTGTTTTCTAATGTCCACTGTTCTGCTTAATAAGATTTGAAGTTCTAAATAGGTTTTTAGATTATATGCACAAATAATATACAAATCTTAAAGATAATTGGCAGGGGGTCTTCATAGTCAAGTTGGATCAGAATTGAGAGGAGAAGATCTGGAGGTTTCTAAGATAATGATAACAAAGCTTGCATTTTGATGTGGAGCTGCAGAAATTTCCCTTTCTTTGCCAGGAAATCGATGGTAAATCTACAAAATCTCAAAGCTGTCCCTTTCAAATGGTCCTGCTGTAGATGCTATATCTCGAAAGAGATGCTGTCACTATGCTGTCAGAACCCATATGGCAGCCAACAATTCCTTCTTTTAAACCTTTCCCAAAATATTCCCTCCCTTGTGAGCTACTTCTTGTATTTCAGAAAAAGCAGAATGTTTTTTGTGTTTTTTTTTTCTTGAATTCCCTGGTGGATAATGTGCTTGCTAAAGAGGCTATGGGTTTTTATACCCTATTAACTGCAAACGGAAAAAAATGCCCTTGAGACTTGCCTAAGTGAAGTCAGTTTAAAAACTTTTAAAATGCAAACTAGACAGCTAATGATAGAGCATGTGCCTGAAAGCCAATATGAGAGTATCTCTATTAGTTAAATTAAAGAACTGGTAAATGTGCATTTTGAACTACTCCCATATTGTGGGGGAGGAAAGAAAAAATGTAATTTTTAAGGAACAGTAACTTTAGAATTATTACAGGGATTAAGACTGAGTGAATGGAGCTGAACAGGCAAATTACACAAAAAATCTCCACTGACTACTCAACAGCTCACTAACGGGTAGGTAGTCAGAGCTACTATACTTAAAGAAATTTTAAATTGAATTTCAAAATGAGAATAATCAGATATTTCTTATGAACATAGAATTAGAACTAAATAACACAAGACAATCCTGCTGGTCAGTTTCAATTTATATTGCAGGGATTAGGACAAATTCTCCACCAGTGCAACTTTAATGGGGCATTCCCCAGGGAGGAATTTGCCTCTCTTCCTTTGGATATGGATAAGAGTCTTCATTTTTAAGCTACCCAAAATGTAAAACCACCTTACTCAACTCTCACTCAGCTTAATAGATGCCTGTTTCCCTATAAAGTGAAATACACCTTAATATGCCAACTAAACAGCAGCTTCTCATAGGAAGTTCAATGTAGTATAGTTGGGATGGGTGTGCCTATTCCAGTTTAATTGCAGAGGTACTTGGGCACTCTCAGCTTCAACACAAACCAGAATTCTTCCCCAAATAGTGTGTGCCAATAGCTGTGCCACCATGAAATGTAAATAGTTCAAAAAACAAAAAGGGGTCTAGGAGAAACTAGCAATATGTCAAGTCCCAAACCACAGAAATATTCTTCCCATCCTGGGGAGATAAAATGTTCTCTCAATCTTCCATCTTGAAACAGTCTGGAGGGGAAAAAAAGAGGGGGGGAACCTGTTACTAAGGGGTGTAGCCAGGAAATATATCTTTGTATATGGTCAACTCCTTTTAACCCGTTTGATGTACAACATTTAAAGCAAAGTAAACATATGGCGTTGTGGTCACTTTAATGTTATATTTAACTCTGCCCCCATTTCAGAACTCTAAGGGATTCATATTTGTCTCCACTGTACTTCTTCCTCCATATCACAGACATTAAGGAAGAGGATTGAATGAGGCTCCCTTCAAATCCCATCAGTGCTCTTCCTATGATGGGGATCTATAGTTAACTTTAATGCAGTAAATCCTTAAAAGTAAGTCTAGTTTTGAACTCCCTGAGAAATTGTCTGATGTCAGGGGACATCAGAGAAATTAATGGAAAAGTAGATTTGGAGTGCTAGTGTGTGCAGTTCTCAAATCACTTACTATATAAAACAGGCATTCTGACACCTACCATAGGTAGTCTCAGCTGGACTTTAGTATAATCTCTAAGGAACAGATCCTGCTGACCTAATGCAGATAAAACTCCCAATGAACTCAATGGAAATTGTACTTGTGTAAGGACAGCAGTATCAAGACATTGTTATTACTGTAGGGCCTCGGAGGCTAATCATGGACTAGGACCTCATTGTGCCATGCACTATACCAACACAGAACAAAAATATCTACTTGGCTTTGTTGAGCTCTATCCCAGATAATTACTCCTTGTCCAAAAGTTCCATTGCAGTTACTAATATAATGGCAAACAAGCGTTGATCTATGACATTACTGTTTTACATCACTTACCATCATTTTCCCTTTCCCTGAATTCTGATGGCCCAATAGGACTACATTTACTACTGCTCAGAATTCTGGAATTCTATTTGCTGCTACTACTAATGGGCTTCTGCTTGCCATTTCATGTATGAAATCTTAAGATCCTGCCTGCTGTCCTGATTCCATAATCTGAGGTTTTTCTCTGGTTCTGAAATCCTGTGGATGCTCTTGATCCTATTTGTATTTTCTGTGTCCAGTTTCTATTGTTCTAAACTTTGGAGCTAAATTATAACTCTAGGGATGGGCTAGGATAAACCTGTGTGTAACACCAAAGAGAGAGTGGAATTATTTGGTGTTGCCCCAGGAGATAACTAAGAATAATGGGATTAAACTGAGCAAAGGAAAAGGTAGGTGAATATCAGGAAGTGGTGAAATCCACATCGCTGAGTCATTTAAAATGACACTGGAAAAAGCACGTACTGCGGAGAAGAATCATGCTTTGGTTCTAAGGGAGTGAAGTGAACAAAAGATGACCCATAGATTTGTTTTTTTTTCTGTCGAATCTTCATTCTTTCCTTGCCATTCTCTTCCTTTCTCTTATTGATTCATTTTCAGTGTATTGTCATGCATATTTCCACATGCTCCCTGATCACACTGATAAAAGTACAAAGATGATTATTTAGAAATAACTCATAAGAAAAATGTAGAAAAAAGTTACAAAGTACAGTCATCAGTTAAACTACAGCTTTTCGGGCTTTTGTCCACCCAGTGACTACTGCATAGTTGATGAGCTAGTCCAAGAGTTATAAACAAAATAAGAGATTTCTCCTTGAAATCTTTCAGAAAATTATCCTGACAAAAAGTCATCAGCTGGGCCACTGGGGCCCAAGCCTACTGACCTTTTTTCCATGTCCATCACTGCCACAAATGCCAGAGAAATGGCAGTGCACTTTTTCCCTATAAATACACATTCTGTTCTTCCTCTCTTCCTTTTGTCCCCTTTGGCTTAATTTAAAACGAATGAACCTATTGTACTTAGTAAATTTTTATTTTGTATTAATGTGGAAATTTTTGGCACTGATTTCCATTTTATTTTAACATTTTGGTTTAATTTCTATGGGGTTATTTAGTTTAACATTTTTTTTACTGGCCTAAACTTTAGATCCATTACACTAATTAACTCATTTCCAAACCAAATGACTTATAAACCAAACAAAAGTAAAGTACTTTTGAAATTATGGATTAGTTGGTACTTCACACAGAAATTTGAACTAAGGAATAATTAACATTTCTGGAAATCCCTTTATTTTGGAAATAACTAGTTTTCAAAGTGCTTGTTAAAAAGCAAATGAAAATCATTGGAATGTTTTAAGTTTTTAGCTGAGCACCAACCTTCCAAACTTAAGTTGCATTTCAGAGAATGAAGTAACAGAAGCCTCTGTTTACTCATGTTTTCTTGGTTTGGAGAGACTGTTTCAGTGTCCCGGATGGTCCTAGTGAGATTTGAGTTTTGTTGTGGTTCCTTAAGAACCAAGAAGCATTTGGTTTCCTTCCCAACCAGCCAGTCACCCCTATTCTGTGTACACCCTGAACAACAACTGACTCTCATCTACTTAATTTCTGTATAGCTGAGAGTTGTCATGTGCAGAGGAAACTGCACTAGCTTCCACCAGGCTCTTTAAGATGCTACAAGCCCTCATCCACCTTCTAACCTTCAAGCTGCTCTGCCTTCCATTCTTGCTCTCAGCAAATCTTAGGGCTCACCTGGATCCCAGCAGGGGATCTGGGGTCAAGAGAAAAAGGGAAGAGACGAGAACTGAGTGAAAAAAGGATGCAGTTGAATTGAGGGAGATGAGAGGGGAAAAGAATTCAGAGAACTGGGAAGGAAAGGTCGTGAAGACAATGGGGAGAGAACTAGGGAAAGGAAAAGATGAGGAGGAGAAGGCGATTTTGGGTAAGCAGGAAAGACTGAGGGGAACATTTCAAAACCTTTAGGTTAGTGGTTGGTTTAGGGAAGATAGAGAAGTGAGAGGAAACCAAACCAGAAAACCCCAAAAGAGGAGAAGAGAGTATACAGACAGGCGGGGAGAGAAGCAACAAATCAGGCAGGATTTGAAACAAGTGGTGAGTGAGAATAAGAATGAAGCAAGAGAATGGCCTATGGACGGCAAGGTGAAAATGCTCTAAGGAGGGGGAGACATGCAAAAAATGGCAATGTTTCCCAGGTTTGTTTTGAAATTTTTTTCACTCTAAATCAGATTGTTTAGAAATTGGAACCTTACAATAATGTGATAGTGCCCTTCTCCATGGTTGGCCATTGTATTTCTTCATAGATCAGACCTACCAAGAGGACTGATTTTCTTGGTCCTGAGAGTCTCCCTCCCAACTTCCCGCAGTGACAGGTCCCACATAGCAGAGGCTTATTCTCTAGATTCTCAATTGCTAGACATTTATTTCTTCAGTTGTTGTCTCCCAACTTTACGGTTTACTATTTGGACCACTATGTAGGCATCTGGTGTCTACCTCAACTCTCTGGCCCAACTTCCTGCCCTTCCTGGATTTCTGCTATTTACTGCCTTTGAATATATTAGTGAATGATGTTGCCCTCTAGTGGCTTATAAATAGAGAGGACTTACTACTACTACTACTACTATCAATTTCCTGCTCTGTTCTGCAAAGCACAATTTATGACTTCTTCACTCTGCCTCCTACATATGGAAAAAGCTATTTTAGTTAATTTTTAAAGGTTTTAAAATATTTATAATTTCTCCCCTCTGTCGTATACAGTAGGATAATCATAAGTGTAGGGGACAATTTCCTGGTGCAAGTGCTGGAGGAAACAACTAGGGGCAGAGCTCTTCTTGACCTGCTGCTCACAAACATGGAAGAATTAGTAGGGGAAGCAAAAGTGGATGGGAACCTGGGAGGCAGTGACCATGACATGGTCGAGTTCAGGATCCTGACACAAGGAAGAAAGGAGAGCAGCAGAATATGGACCCTGGACTTCAGAAAAGCAGACTTTGACTCCCTCAGGGATCTGATGGGCAGGATCCCCTGGGAGAATAACATGAGGGGGAAAGGAGTCCAGGAGAGCTGGCTGTATTTTAAAGAATCCTTATTGAGGTTGCAGGAACAAACCATTCCAATGTATAGAAAGAGTAGTAAATATGGCAGGCGACCAGCTTGGCTTAACAGTGAAATCCTTGCTGATCTTAAACACAAAAAAGAAGCTTACAAGAAGTGGAAGATTGGACAAATGGCCAGGGAGGAGTATAAAAATACTGCTCAGGCATGCAGGAGTGAAATCGGGAAGGCCAAATCACACTTGGAGTTGCAGCTAGCAAGGGATGTTAAGAGTAACAAGAAGGGTTTCTACAGGTATGTTAGCAACAAGAAGGTGGTCAGAGAAAGTGTGGGCCCCCTACTGAATGGGAGAGGCAACCTAATGACAGAGGATGTGGGAAAAGCTAATATACTCAATGCTTTTTTTGCCTCTGTCTTCACGAACAAGGTCAGCTCCCAGACTACTGCACTGGGCAGCACAGTATGGGGAGGAGGAGACCAGCCCTCTGTGGAGAAAGAAATGGTTCAGGACTATTTAGCAAAGCTGGACAAGCACAAGTCCATGGGGCCGGATGCACTGTATCTGAGGGTGCTAAAGGAGTTGGCAGATGTGATCGCAGAGTTATTGGCCATTATCTTTGAAAACTCATGGCGATAGGGGGAGGTCCCGGATGACTGGAAAAGGGCTATTATAGTGCCCATCTTTAAAAAAGGGAAGAAGGAGGATCCGGGGAACTACAGGCCAGTCATCCTCTCCTCAGTCCCTGGAAAATTCATGGAGCAGGTCCTCAAGGAATCAATTCTGAAGCACTTAGAGGAGAGGAAAGTGATCAGGAACAGTCAGCATGGATTCACCAAGGGCAAGCAATGCCTGACTAACCTAATTGCCTTCTATGATGAGATAACTGGCTCTGTGGATGAGGGGAAAGCAGTGGACATGTTATTCCTTGACTTTAGCAAAGCTTTTGATACAGTCTCCCACAGTATTCTTGCCAGCAAGTTAAAGAAGTATGGGCTGGATGAATGGACTATAAGGTGGTTAGAAAGCTGGCTAGATCATTGGGCTCAATGGGTAGTGATCAATGGCTCCATGTTTAGTTGGCAGCCGAAGTGCGGAGTGCCCCAAGGGTCAGTCCTGGGACCAGTTTTGTTCATCTTCATTAATGATCTGGAGGATGGGGTGGACTGCACCCTCAGCAAGTATGCAGATAACACTAAACTGGGAGGAGTGGTAGATACGCTGGAGGGTAGGGATAGGATTCAGAGGGACCTAGACAAATTAGAGGATTGGACCAAAAGAAACCTGATGAGGTTCAACAAGGATACGTGCAGAGTCCTGCACTTAGGATGGAACAATCCCATGCACTGCTACAGACTAGGGACCGAATGGCTAGGTAGCAGTTCTGCAGAAAAGGATCTAGGGGTTACAGTGGAGAAGAAGCTGGATTTGCGTCAACAGTGTGCCCTTGTTGCCAAGAAGGCTAACGGCATTTTGGGCTGTATAAGTAGGAGCATTGCCAGCAGATTGAGGGACGTGATCATTTCCCTCTATTCGGCATTGGTGAGGCCTCATCTGGAGTACTTTGTGCAGTTTTGGGTCCCACACTACAAGAAGGATGTGGAAAAATTGGAAAGATTAGGGGGCTGGAGCACATGATTTATGAGGAGAGGCTGAGGGAACTGGGATTATTTAGTCTGCAGAAGAGAAGAATGAGGGGGGGATTTGATAGCTGCTTTCAACTACCTGAAAGGGGGTTCCAAAGAGGATGGATCTAGATTGTTCTCAGTTGTAGCAGATGACAGAACAAGGAGTAATGGTCTTAAGTTGCAGTTGGTGAGGTTAGGTTGGATATTATGAAAAACTTTTTCACTAGGAGGGTGGTGAAGCACTGGAATGGGTTACCTAGGGAGGTAGTGGAATCTCCTTCCTTAGAGGTTTTTAAGGTCAGGCTTGACAAAGCACTGGCTGGGATGATTTAGTTGGGGATTGGTCCTGCTTTGAGCAGGGGGTTGGACTAGATGACCTCCTGAGGTCCCTTCCAACCCTAATATTCTCTGATTCTATGATAACTGATTAGTGCAATGTCTATACTGCAATCAGGAGAAGTGATTGCAGCACATGTAGAAATACCTGAGCGTGCTTTGATCTACTCAAGTAATGATAACTGTGAAACTGCAGCAGCGTGGATTCTCAAGTAGGTACCAGCACCCTGGGTGGGCAGGGCTAGCCTCTGTTATGTGCTACAATCACACCTCCTGACTGCAGTGTGGACATAACCTAAGCTATCTAGCTTCATAGTTGGAGTGATACTAACGTAGTTATATATAAATAAAATTTCTCTAAACATGTTTTTGTTTTATATATAGAGATGAGCATATCCAGAAAATGTGGTGGTATGTAAAAGTTTTATTTGACCTCATTTGGAATGTTCAGTCTGCATAACTCACTTCTGAGTAATGTGGCCATCCTGAACTCATGCTGGTGCCTTTATATCACAACTCAACATCGTGGTTTGTTTGTTTTTTCTTCGTGTGTATGTGTGTATATGTATATATTGAAGTCAATGGAACTACTCATATGCCTAAACTTAAGCATGGACCTAAGTGCTTGTCAGAATTTGGTTGAGTGCTCACAAGATTGAACCCTATAAAACACAATATCAATTTTTGATCCCAAGTGCCACAGCTTTTACTATAAAATTTAGTATGTTTAAAAAAAAAAAAAGAAACGTTAACCTTTCATATAACCTGTAAAAAAGCCATCTTACCTTAAATGGGCTACATCATGACCTTCTGCTAAGGCCGCTCTATTTTATCTCACAGTGTCATGGCACCTTCTCAACTAATAGCAGAGCTCCAGAGGGTGACATCAATAGCAATCTTGGATCATGATAAGTGAAAAGTGACAACTGTTAGATAATTCTTTGTCTTTTCCCCTGCATCCTACCACTCATTTTAAAATAGTAGTTTTACAAAACTTAGTTCCCCTTAAGTTCGTGTTGATTGGTAATGGTCAAAAGTCCACTCATTGACATTTAAGTCTTCATTAAATTTCTTTCCTCTCTAGAGTGTTTGTGTCTTGCAATATGGGTTACAAAATTTGGCAGAAGAAAAAGGAAATGTGTCCTTAAAGCTTCCCTAAGTGTGCAATAAGTTTAAATTTCTCAAATAACAGACTCTTTTGGCTCCAAATGTGCTTTTAGCTTCTGATTTATTTTGCTTTTATTTTAGGGCACAGGGTTATGTGACTTTGTCTAAACCAATGACTGATCGGCTGGTCACCAATTTTTGCCACTTTCATAGCACAGCTATACATTCTGCTAACAATATAAATCTATTTTATATTGCATGATCTTGTCAACCATTTATTGCATTTGACTGTCCAAGGTTATAATAAATAGATATTCATTGAAGGTGTGAATGTAAGTGGTGAGAGAGGGTTTAATGTCAAGACAATGGTTATCTTTTTAACAACAATCAGAGTAATGGAAACAATTAACAATCACAATAGTAACTGAAATTAGTTGTAATAGAAATATTTAATTGGCATTTTATTGACGATGCAAAGAGGAAAAAAGTCATACTGAGTCACAGCCATTCTATGGCAGATCCCTTTGGGTAAATAAGCATATATGGCATGATCAATAAAGATGACTGTTAAAGTTAGTATGTCACAATACCAAGCATAAAGAAAAATGTGCTTAAATAAATAAATAAATAATAATAATGTGCACAGATGTGTGTAAATTGTCAGCATGCGATACGTCCTACAAGAAAACTGCTTTACTGTACATCTTAGTTAATGTTGATGAGAATGAAAGGAAAAAGTGTATAACTTTTAGCAGAAATACCCTGAAAGCCTTTTTTTTCCCAATAAAAGGAAAAGAAATAAGGTTATTAAATTGCACTAAAAAGAGTAATATATAAGTATTTATTAAGTGAAATAAAAGCTTCCATTGCCAGGAACTGATTTTTAAACAAACAAGTTATTGGTGAGTTTTTAAGTGACATTCATTTTTCTATTAGCTTTTCTTAATATACCTCAGGGTGCATCATTAATGAAACTGGGCATGTGATCTGAATATCCCAAGTTTGCTGACGTGGTCATTTTCATTTCAAGTATTTTTCTTAACTACCACGTGCCAATTTTGCTGAGAATGAAGAAAGAAATTATGATAAAGTTCAGTCATTGTTCCTGGAGGCCTCTTGTTTACATCATGATATTGAAGAGCTGTGCCGAACAGCTTTTGTATTCCGGGGCCCATATCAATCCCTGTAGAGCAAATTTGCAATTCACTGTGAAAATATTCCACTGAAAAGCTCCCCACAGGAGGATAAAGATATTGTTGTACATTCATAAGATATAACTCCAAGTTATAATTATACTGTCTGCAACTATTGCTGTATAAGATTCAGCCAAACTTAAAAAGAAAAAGACAAAATGCAAACTACCCCAACAACCTAGAAATAAATATGCTATTCTCAGTATTACTCCAGCATAGTATTGTAAACATTGATTATATTAGCATTTATACAATTTTTAAAAGGAGGGGGTTATATCTCTTGCTAATTGAAATGACTAGATCAAAGGATCGGAGTTTTAAAAAAGTAATTTCAGAGTGGCCATTATTACGGTCAGATCAGATTTTCAAACTCTGAATGCCTGACCCTTATGAACCTTGCAAAACCCAGAAAATATCTTTAATTTTTTTTTTTAAAAAAAGCTCTGATCCATACATGAAAGATTTGGAAAAGAGCAGGGGACAAGATATTTGCTGTTTTTTAAAGCTGTGTGAACAATCGATTGATCTAAAACCAAGTAACACATTTTCATTGTTTTTGGTGAAAAAAATTCATTTCAGGTGAAATACAATGTTTTGTTCCACTTTCATGCATTTTAATTGCTTTTTTTTAATTGAAAACAGCATTCACAAAACTATTGGTGCCTTTGTTCTATCCTATGGCCTTGTTGGTTAGAGCAGTTCCCTGGGCTGTGGGAGACCTGGATTCAAATCCATATTCTGCTTGCTTCAAAGCAGGGACTCAAGCTTGGACTTTCCACATTGCAGGTGAGTTCCCTGTATTCACTGGGCCAGAGAGAGTGAGAGTGACTCTACAACTTGGTGCTTAAGGAAATCACCTGGGAGGCAGGAACTGCTGGGTTTCAGTCACTGCTCTGTTAAATATTGAGTGATTTACACAAAATGAGACAACTTCAATGTGAAGGATTAAGAGAGACCCACCCCAGAATGCTCAATCGCCCAATGGTTAGGGCACTCATTTGCAATTCGGGAGATCCAAATTCAAGTCCCTGCTCTGTATCAAGCAGTGTGGGAACTTGAACGCTGTCTCCCACATACCAGGTGAGTGTTCTAACCACAGGGATGAAGGGGTGTAGCATCTCCTCTGGTGGTTTTGTGAATGGCATTTAAGTCCCTTTGTGAATCCAGACAACCCCCCAACCTAAAGCAAATACTCACCAGCAATCACACATCACTGAACAAAACCACTAACCCAGGAACCTATCCTTGTAACAAACCCCGATGCCAACTCTGTCCACATATCTATTCAAGTGACATCATCATAGGACCTAATCACATCAGCCATACCATCAGGGGCTCGTTCACCTGCACATCTACCAATGTGATATATGCCATCATGTGCCAGCAATGCCCCTCTGCCATGTACATTGGCCAAACCGGACAGTCTCTACGCAAAAGAATTAATGGACACAAATCTGACATCAGGAATCAAAATACTCAAAAACCAGTGGGAGAACACTTTAACCTGTCTGGTCATTCAGTGACAGACCTGCGGGTGGCTATATTACAACAGAAAAACTTCAAAAACAGACTGCAAAGAGAGACTGCAGAGCTAGAATTGATATGCAAACTAGACACAATCAACTCCGGTTTGAATAAGGACTGGGAATGGCTGAGCCATTACAAACGTTGACTCTATCTCCCCTTGTAAGTACTCTCACACTTCTTATCACACTGTCGGTACTCGGCTAGCTTGATTATCACTTCAAAAGTTTTGTTTTTTTTTTTTCTCTTAATTAATTGGCCTCTCAGAGTTGGTAAGACAACTCCCACCTGTTTATGCTCTCTGTATGTGTGTATATATATCTCCTCATTATATGTTCCATTCTATATGCATCCGAAGAAGTGGGCTGTAGTCCATGAAAGCTTATGCTCTAATAAATTTGTTAGTCTCTAAGGTGCCACAAGTACTCCTGTTCTGCTTTTGCAGCCTCTCCTTCGTTCCCCCAAATATTTTGGCTGAAACTAATCAGTGAATTCGACATGAAGTCATGACTTGTTTCAGTGGACCTGAAACTGCATTTTCAGCAAATTAACTATTTGTCCAAAATGTTTTGCCCAACTCTGTTGATTTTCTTGTTAACTGAAGAACCTCAGCAATCCTTACTAGTGGCTGGGAGGCAAGTTATGGGTTAGCTAAATGAGCAAATTAGCAAGAGAACAAACATGATTAAAAAGAAATCAAATGTACCGCATTAAAAAACGTGTTTTGTTCCCTCTTTTGACAAGTGCAATTTACAGTAGTTTAATTATTTACTATACTACTTCAAAGCATGGAAGGAAATGTCCTGTAGTATATTTTGTAGAAGCAAGAAGTCTTTATAATATGACAATTCACCATAGCACTTTGCAATGAAATAATTGATTGAGAAGTCTGGTAAGACTAGCATGTAATTTATGAGCATTATTGGGTTTTGGGGTTAGCAAAACAAGAACTGGTCAAGTTCTGCTATATATATTAAAAAACATTAATATGGTGTAGAATCTATGTGGGAGTTAGTTACATTTTTTAGAACCCTGAAATAGTTGACATCTTAAAATGTTGTCCGTCAGTGTAACAAGCCATAATATCGAAGTTTAATTTTGATAATGATTTTGTTGAAGAATGCACCCTTGGACACCAATAATCATCACTGTGCCCTTAACACTTGCTAAAACCAGTATTTCAGATAAGTCCGTTTGGTTGGGACCCATGCTGCCCCAGTTTAAAATGTTCCTTGTGTTTGGGGTTGGATGGCTCTCCTGTGTAGGCCAAGCTAATGCTGACTTTCAGATTGTTAATTTCTTATTTACTTCTTAACACTGACAGGGATTTTAATAATAGGAGATTATACCATGCCTAATAATGGATCTGAGTAGGGAGATATAATATTTATCCAATATTTATGAGGGAAAAGACAAATGCTGCTTTTATTCTTCATGTGCTTCTCTAAGAATGAGCAAGAATTAGTAAAAATGTATGTGTGAATCTGAATTGAAATGTCAGGATCCAAGGATGTGACTCAGGCCTCTCACTAGTTGTACGCTATATAACTTAACTGACTTCAGTGAGATTACTTTTGATTTACTTCAGTATGAGATCATATTCGGACTCAAGAAATTAATTTTATCTAGTTTGTCATCGAGTCCCACGTAGGATTGACACTAGATTATGCAGAAATCAAATCATGCATTTTTCTCCTGATTCTTCCGCGTTTCTGGGTACAGCATAGTTGGATTATTCATGAAGATATTGTTTCATGGGTGACATTTACCTCTCCTAATATGAATGCTGCTTTGTTTTACTTCATTGCTGCAATTTAATAGGGATAATATTATGTTAAATTACTTACTAAGTAGCAGACATCTCTCATCTCTGACATTTACATGTGAAGGTGTAGGAGCTTTAAGATTGTACTGTATGAATGCATTCTCTGAAGTTCCACATTCAGTAGCATACTTTCAGATGCTGGAGCTCAAACAGATAAAGTATCCCACATACTAATGCTGCATTACAGTTTTGGTTTTGGTTACTGTTAACAAGATTTTGTTGATGTCTGCAGCAGTACTCAAATTACACTAAAAATTGCAGAAATGGAATAAAATGAAAAATACTCTCTTACAATCTGGTAGAAATCGCTTTAATTTATATTATTATATGGGCCATTGAGTTCTTTGAAGAACATCCAGGCTGTTTCCACACTTATTTTTGCAGGAATATGGTTTAAATAAAAGAACAATCAGAACTATTCTGGGATTCAGCCACATTTTTAAATTGCCATTACTGGCAGAATATTATCCAGTTCCTTTGAAATTAGGAATGTTCATCAATATAATAGTTTTCAGCCAGTTTAGTCTTGTGATGTGCCATTAACATACTGTCCACAGTTAACATACTGATGGAGCTTTTTTGCTCCTTCCTTGCAAGGCTTGAGCCTGCCATGAATTAAGAAGTATCAGTTCAAAAGTTCAAAGGTTACAAACATGAAGCCGATCGTGGGCCTTGCTAAAGTCTCTTTGAACTGCGTTAAATCAGCCCTTCCTTATTACCGTTATTTATTATTTGGTATTACGGTAGTAGTGAACAATGCACTGTGGTGCTCTGGGGTCAGTGGAACGTTCCTATGTAGCCATTTCAGCCAACATTCATTATAGCAATCCTCAGGCTGCTCTAAAATGTGCTGCTAGGAGCCACTCTGGCCACAGGATCAGGAATGATAGAAAGATAGCTTAAATATACTTATTCTTATCCCACCTCAGCTGCACTGAGTGCTGCGTAATTATATTTACTCTTTGTTTGCCATTTTTGAGTCAAAATGCTATTTTTGTTTCCAAACAGCATTTTGAAAGGAAACAACAATTTTTGTTTCATTTTGACTTAAAATATCATTTCATTTGGTTTTTCTGTTTCAAAAAAAAAAAAAAAACAACATTTTAAGTTGAAATGAAATGAAAAGTGGCATTTCTAATCAACATTTTGACATAAAACTCATTTTGGTTTGGTTTTTTAAAACTGAAAAGCTGCAATGAAACAATATTTCCCATGAGAAAATTAAAAAAAAAATTAATTGGAATTGACGTTTTGCCGTGAAAAAATTTGGTTCAAGTGAAACCATATGTTTTGGTGGGAAAACTTTCCACACACAAAATTTTGAGTAGCTCTGTTTTGTACACTCTCAGTTTTGTGGTACCTCACTGTGGGAATGGAGTGGAACAATCACGAAAGGGATGTCTGCACTTCATGCATGCTGAGGAGGTTTGAATCTGTGCTGGCTACAAATTTGCCTACATGAAGAGGAGCATTACGGGCACACCAAATTGCTTACATGGATCCATTGATCCAAATTGTCTGACCAGAGGCGGTGTACATGATTTCAGTGTATAGATTGCAATAACAGCTAGCAAGGGGCTGAACTGCTGTCATGGTGCCTCTTACTGGGTTGTAGGCCAATTATTTAGCTTTGCATAAGGAAGGAATACATCTAGAGTGTATTTCTGAAAGATTAACATGTGCCTTATGTGTTATTTATATATGGCATCAACTTAAAGAACTCCAGCATTGCAAATATTATTTTAAAAATGCACAAGCTGGTGCATTTTATTGCTATTATGAAATTTCCTCATTTCATTTCAGTAGAGGTTAGAAGGAAACTCAAGAGCTTCATTGGCCTGCTACAGCTAAGTGAATCAGAGTGAAGGAGCCATACCCTCTGTTACAGTGTATAGCTGGGTCTCCGACAACCCATTCTCAGATACCTACTGCCATCATCAAACTTCTAACTTGGAAATTTTATCTCAGGGCACCCCTCCCTCTGCTCCCTTGTTACAAGGACCCTGTTTCTAGAAGCAGGGGGTCCCTAATAAGTATGGTAGTAGATGTACTTTGAAGACCTGTACAGAAATCTCCATTCATCGAACTCCACTCCAAACTAAATTAAGGGATTTGTGATTTATTGTTTACAATTAAAAATTAAAACCTATGAATGAACTCCAGGACTGATCATCTGGCAGGACCTTCTGTCCTTTTTGAGCCTCAGAAAGTCTTTTTTCAAACCCCTGTTCAGGCTTCTTTTTCCTAAGCCACTGGTCTGATGTTTGCTCAGTCTGGTCTCATCACCATCATCTTAGCAGCCCAGATCTCTATCATCCCTGATGGACCTGTCTCTGGAGTCTGGAGGGAACTTTCTTGGCAATTTCAGCCAACCTGGCCCAAACCACCTCCAGCTGGCAAGTCTCCACTTTCCCTCCTCCAGTGGTCTTCTTCCAATGCTGACTTTGCACCTAACATTTCAGGGTGGCTCTCAGCAACCCAATGGGCCCTTACAGAGTCTTTAGTTTTCAAAGCACTTTCTTACTTCCACCCATATATTTTACCTCCCACAAACTTCATATCTAAAATAATATAAATGCAACCCATACCTTAACGTTCTCCACAGTCTCTCTACGGGGATTTGTGCTGTCAAGGAGGCAGATGTTGGCTAGTTAACTCAGATGGAATGATTCAGAAACTGTTTCTATTCTGGTAGAATAAAATTTCACAGGAATCCAGACTGCAGGTTTGATCCCCGTCTTATCCAACGAGTCCAATAAATTATTCCATTCCTGTTGCTTTTTGAACATTTCCACGATATTACGATGTATATGCTGACCTTAAAAATGTGGCTTTAGTATTTTTTGACATCCTTGTTCTGAAAATTTACTATCTTGGTGGACCTTCTGTGTAGCAGTTTTGGTGAAGGGGTCTGTATGCACTCTGATCCTGGGTCAATGTCTACTACAATTTGGTTTAATATGTCTCACAGTATTGTAGTTTGTTGATCAAACTGTAGGGCATTCTCTCCTTCAACTCCCTACATTACCAGTGAGATTCCTACATTTGAACAGTTCTCCGAGGCTTCGGTATCCAGTAGAATAAAATTCACATATTTCTGAGCTCAGTAATTTCATGCACTATCTCCGCCTCATGACTCTGTCAGCAAGTTTAGTCCATTCAATTTATTTTTGAATGGCTTGAGTTATTATTTATTGAAATATTGAAGCTCTTTTCAGTTTCCTCATTTCTGGCTGTCTAGACATTTATACCAAGGTGTCTGACCACGTACAGATTTGTTAGAGGAGAACCACTTGCAAACGTCCTGTAAGGCAACTGAATAGTCAATCCCTCCACTGTTGAAAGGTGGTCAAAAATCAAGCCCTTTGCACATGAAGAGGCACTAAACTGACACCATTGCCCTCTCTCCTCTTTGCTTGGTCCTCATAGAAAATTGTTATTGTTTTTTGAGTAGTTAGATGCATCGAAGGCCAGTATCACTTTAGTTTGTAAGTGCTGGTCTCAGCTTCTTCTTGTGAATAATAAAGTTATTGTAAGTATCAACTCTCCTCTTCTTAAAATTGTGATAGTCGTGTCCTTCCTTTTTGTGTTGCTGCTGCTAGAAGAAAATAAGTAGATAAATGATACTGGAGCCAGCACAGAGCCTTTTAATTTCTCCTCGCGATACAGTCGCTGGTTTATTTGTTCCCTGGCGCTGGGAGTATGTCCTTGCCTCTGTGCCATTGATGATAGATGGAGGAAAGAAAGGGGAAAAAACCTGACTAAGATTGAAGACAACCTTTTTATTTCTTCTTATAACTGAGGTTGTAGCATTGCCTATTGTAAAAGTTGCCCAATGCTTCCCATTATAAGACCATTATTCAGATGTTTATAACTTTGCCAGATTTTAACTGTTTGAGATGGAATTTTTCATCTCTGCCTCAGGCTGATTTAAAAAAAAATCACCCAAAATACTTCAGCTGTTTCTGAGAGCAAGGCTGGGGAAAAATACATTGTTTTGCAATGTTAAAACAATTGTAGCGACTTTTTTCTTTGAGAAGATCCCCATGCCTTCATAGACTCCAAGGCCAGAAGGGACCATTGTGATCATCTAGCCTGAGCTCCAGTATAACACAGATGATAGAACTTCCCCAAAATAATTCCTAGTGCATACCTTTTAGAAAAAATACCCAATCTTGATTTAAAACTTGTCAGTGATGGAGAATCCACCACAGGCTTTGGCAAATTGTTCCAATGTTTAATTACTCTCGTTAAAAATGTACGCTTTATTTCCAGTCTGAATTTGTCTAGCTTCAACTTCCAGTCATTGGATCATGTTATACCTTCCTCTATTAGACTGAAGAGACCAGTATTAAATATTGGGACCATGGACTTTAAAGTTGGTGGGTGATGGCATTGTGTCAGTGATGTGCCTTGTAATTTTTCTGTGAAAAAGTTATAAGCCTTTGAAAATTCCCTATTTGTTCATGCTCACTAGAGATTTCTTATAGTTTAGTGGCTAAAATCTTTGAAAATTCTGTCCTCACTGGACATACTCCATTCCCTCACAGCTCCTATATGTGACCAGACTCTTCATGCATCATCCCCACACAGTGATGGCGCACATCCATTCCAGGACTGGAGGGGCAAAGCTCTGATTGGGGTCAGAGTCTCAGATCTGGGAGAGGAGAGAGACTGGCACTTGGCTGAGCAAGGAGACTGTGACAGTGAGCCAGTAGGGATTCTGGAACTGCGACCCCATGAGTAGAGCCCTACTAAATTCATGGTCCATTTTAGTCAATTGCACAGTTGAAGGATTTTAAAAATAGTAAATTTCATTATTTCAGCTATTTAAATCTGAAATTTCACAGTGTTGTAATTGTAGAGGTCCGGACTCAAAAAGGGGTTGGGTGGGGGTTGCAAGGTTATTATAGGGAGGGGGGGAGGTTTGCAGTACTGTTATCCTTACTTCTGCTGGACTTCTGCTTCAGAGCTGGACAGCTGGAGAGCAGTGGCTGCTGACAGGGAGCCCAGCTCTGAAGGCAGAGCCGCTGCCAGCAGCAGCGCAGAAGTAAGGATGGCATGGTATGGTATGGTATTGCCACCCTTACTTCTGTGCTGCTGCCTGCAGAGTTGGGCCCTCAGTCAGCAGCCGCCACTCTCTGGCACACAGCTCTGAAGACAGCAGCACAGAAGGAAGGGTGGCATGATATGGTATTGCCATTCTTACTTCTATGCTGCTGCTGGTGCAGAGCTACCTTCAGAGCTGAGTGCGCGGCCAACAGCCGCTGCCCTCTAGCTGCTCAGATCTGAAGGCAGCGCAGAAGTAAGCATGGGAATACCGTGACCCCCCTAAAAATAACCTTGTGATCACCCTGCAGTTCCCTTTTGGATCAACCCCCCAATTTGAGAAACGCTGGTCTCCCCGTGAAATCTGTATAGGTTAGGGTAAAAGCACATAAAAGACCAAATTTAATGGGGCGAGACCAGATTTCACAGTCCATGTTGCGTTTTTCATGGCCTTGAATTTGGTAGGGCCCTACCCATGAGGGTAATGGGGGCAGAGACTAGAAGCCCGTTGGCAGAGGTGAGGAGAACACTGAGATCAGACAAGGTATTGGGGAAATGGAGGTAAAGCTCAGTGGTTTGAGCATTGGCCTGCTAAACCCAGGGTTGTGAGTTTAATCCTTGAGGGAACCATTTAGGGATCTGGGGCAAAATCAGTACTTGGTCCTAATAGTGAAGGCAGGGGACTGAATTCAATGACCTTTCAGGGTCCCTTCCAGTTCTATGAAATAGATATATCTCCATATATTAAAGGTGGGGTCATTGGGACCAGCTGGACAGGGAGCCTTGTGTAATAAAATTTCTGACAATTCAAATGATCTTATGTAGAAACAATATTTTACCTTCTTGAACCCTTTGCCCCCAACTCCCTGTTTTAAGCTAATGTAAAAGGACACTGAACACCATGCTCAATCATAAAAATTCCAAAAGGTATCTGTAAGGTATAGGTTGCTATCATGCCTTTGTTATCTTTGTGCTGCACTTTTAAAATTTATAAGGACTCTGCCTGTGTGCCATTTTGTAGCCTCATATTACACAGGAGACAGACTAAGTAGGATCTGTCATGTAGACTTTACATTTTTGTCCTTGGTTTTTTGCTTAATTGATCTGAAATCATACACTTGCTTCTATGTGTCTGGGGAGAAAATAATCAGAAAAATCAATTGAGTAAAACTTGCAAAAAGGAAGTACAGTAACAGATCTTCTGTGTCTCTTGTGTCTTTGAGTATAATTTAAAATGAGATTGTCAGCTTGTTTAGGGCCCAAAATACATGCCTGTCTTAAAGAAAAGTAATCCCATGCACCATCCCTGTGAGAGAAGATGAATATGTTTTCTGTTGTTTTACAGTCGTTACTTGCCTGATGCACCTTTGAAGTTTTATTACCAAACATGTGCCCTGACCTTTTAAATGAGAAAAAAACAATAACAATGATATTAGAAAACTGGTTTTGGAGCAGCACATTTCAAATGAAATGGAAATAACTAACTTCATAAGAGGTGTATGTGTTCCTTTAATTTCAGATATATGATATTGTATCTTTTTGTTTCTAGTAAATTACAATAATAATCAAACGCTAGTATGAGATGGTAGAAAATGGAAGAGGCAATTTTTTTGTATTAAATGTCTTGAATAGTTGTGATTCTGTAATATTGAATATGTATTCACAAGTTTAAAAAAAAAAAAAAAGGAAAAAAGAAAGGGAAGTTGAAGGGAATTCACCTTTCTTTAAGACAGGAACATTTAAGAGTCTACAAAGATCACTCAGACATCCTAAAGCCATGCAAGAACAGTTACTACATTTTTGCTGATTTTATATCCTGATATATTTTTTTTAAAGTTCTTTAATTCTTTTCTTATAAAGAAACCAACCACAACAACAAAATGGGTTGGATTCCTAGCAGACCAAATACAAAATAACTGAAGACCAAAACAATGGTTTATTTGAATAACTGTTGATATTTATAAATATGTAGACCAGGCATACTCCAGGAAGGCTGTATTCAATTTTTCTTCCTATATGAAAGGGTTATTATTTGGGCTTAGCAGGTTGATTATGTCCAACTAAGTACTGAAAACTAAGAATTAAAAAACATACAGTGAACATCATTAAAAATTGGCCCAGTGGGTTGCCAACCCTCCCAGATTGGCTGGGAGTCTCCAGAATTGGAATCAATCTCCCGGTGGCTACTGAAACCAGTCTGGGAGATTTTAATAGGCTGCTAAAAGTCCGGTCGGTGGCGCAGTGGGGCTAAGGCAGGTTCCCTACCTGCCCTGGCTCCCGGTGACTTCCGGAAGCAATCAGCACGTCCCTCTGGCTCCTAGGTGCTGTTCCTGCCCCAAGCGCTGACTCTGCAGCTCCCATTGACCAATAGGAGCTTTGGGATTGGTGCCTGCAGGCAGGGGCAGAGCACACAGCCACCTGGCCACCTCGGAGCCAAACATGCCGGTTGCTTCCGGGAGCCCCCTGAGGTAAGCACCACCCAGCCGGAACCTTCACCCAGTCCTACACCCCAATCCCCTGTCCCAGCCTGGAACCCCCTCCCACCTTCCGAACCCCTTGGCCCCACCTCAGAGCCCGCAGCCCCTCCCGCACTCCAACCTCTTTCCCCAGCCTGGTGAAAGTGAGTGAGGATGGGGGAAAGCAAGCGACAGAGGGAGGGGAGATGAAGTGAGCAGTGGGCGTGGCTGTGTGGAAGGAGTGGGACAGGGGCGTGGTCTTGGGGAAGGGGCTGGGCAAGGGTTTTGGATTTGTGCTATTAGACAGTTGGCAACCCTATGGCCCACCCATTGCAGTAGTTAAGTTACCATGGTATTTCTCCTTGTAGGCCCCAATTCAGTAAGATACCTAAGCTTGTGAATAACTTAAAGCATGTGAGCAGTCTCATTTAACTGCTTAAGTACCTTACTAATGCCATAATTCAAGAAAGCACTTGAGCACATGCTTACATTTAAGTATGAACTTAACACAGTTTCAAGTGTTTTCCTATACTTGTGCCAAAATTATAGAAAGAAAAGTAGTTACAGGTAAATGGTAAATTTTAATGGTGCTCACTGCAAGTATTGTTAGAAGAAATATCATAACAAACAAGTAATAGACATTTTATATTTATATGAAGTAAATACATATAAAACAATCATGCAAAATTAATTTACTGTTTTCATCTTCTCTGTAGAATAATGGCTAAATGGGCTGTATATTTAACATGCTTAAACTCTGGGTAGATACTAGTGAAAAAACACTAATATTGATACATGACAGGAAAAATGTAAAACCTAATTTGTCTTCACTTGTTCTTTTTACTTGCATTTGCAAAGGTGAATCTTAGCTTTTAGATTTTGGTCTAAAAGTTACAGCACATTTTGCTGGTTAATTATAGATACAGCTTTAAATAATAATCACAGAGCTAACTATCCACCTACTTAAAAAATCTTTTCTTTCATTTTTGCTGCAACAGCTTTTTCACGTCGGTTACAGTCTGTCTAATTGCATTTTTAAAGCATTTCAAAACATTATACAGACATTTGCACAGAGGAAGGCAACTCTATTACAGAGAATGTTCAGTTTAACTTCTAAATACATGTTTCTATTTACATAACACTCAGATGTTAATACTGATATTTCCAAAGGGAAAATGTTGGTTGACTTGATGTTTGTCCTTGTGTATGTGTGTGCAGGAGACAAATCTGACTTCATCTCTTAAACTTCAGGGCTGTCAGGGAGCAGTGACATTTCAAAGGAGATCTCCCAGCAATCCCCCTAATAGAGGCTCTCATGGTATTTTTGCATTTAAAGAGGTTCTGTCAAGGTTGACAGGCCAGTAACGTAGTTTCCACCCTGTACTTTTACAAAGCAATTGTTGTTTTAAATAACTATCCCCCTATCAAAGATATCAGCCCTCTGAAATAGGCTATATCAGTTAACTCTTACTACACTGGCTAATCCACAGGGGGCAAGGCTGATGGGAAAGAGGAAGCAATTTAATAGTAAATTAGTTTACAAATTAAATGTGTTGAAGGACATGCATATGTACTATATTACACAATATCACTTGTGGCACCTTTAAGACTAACAGATGTATTGGAGCATAAGCTTTCGTGGGTGAATGCCCACTTCGTCGGATGCATGTAACGGAAATTTCCATTACATGCATCCGACGAAGTGGGCATTCACCCACGAAAGCTTATGCTCCAATACATCTGTTAGTCTTAAAGGTGCCCCAGGACTCTGTTGCTTTTTACAGATCCAGACTAACACGGCTACCCCTCTGATACCTGAATATCACTTGGGTGTGTCACAGTACCAATATACTCTCCTCCCTCGTTCCCCCCACCCCAGTGATCAGTAAGGGATTGGAATTGAATCATGTCTGACTTTTATTTTCTGTGAAATGCATGGCTTGACGAATATAGGAAGTATTATTATTAATCACAAGATAGATCTCAAGACTCTTCACAAAGATAGGGAAATAGTATTGACAAGTATCAGAGGGGTAGCTGTGTTAGTCTGTATCCACAAAAACAATGAGGAGTCCGGTGACACCTTAAAGACTAACAGATTTATTTGGGCCCATGAAAGCTTATGCCCAAATAAATCTGTTAGTCTTTAAGGTGCCACCAGACTTCTTGTTAGTATTGACAAGGATGATCAGAAGAATTCTTCTGCATAGAGAGCTCTGAAAAGGACAAGCAGTAAAGGGCTTGTTGGAATACAAAAGCACTGTGGGAAAGAATGACCTCTTCTCAAACCATTATACCTTACCAATTAATTGAATCAGAACCTGAAGTGTATATTCAGAGTTTTGCACTTTGAATGAGCTGCATGTTACACCACCTATTTTGATTATAACCTGGACTTCAGTTGATACAGTCACTGCTACTTGTGTGCAGAGTGCATATCTCCTGTTTTACATTGCAATACATGTTTTACAGTGGGGGACACTGCAATTTCATATTTCCTATCTATTTTGCTGTCAGACTTTATGAATATTTACATTCACTGTTAAAAGTCTTATAATACCACCAGGTAGGATCACCTGTGCCGTCAGATGCAAGATTGAGAGATCTGTCCAGCCATTGCAATTTATATAGGGGACTATTACATTTGCATAATGAACTAAAAGCTGGAATTTCTTTCTACTGTATGGTAACAAACTGGTTCCAGTCTCTAGTGCAAGGACTTAAACACAAGTCCATAACCCTGTATGGAAAATGAGGGAGGTACAGGTAGTATGCCCCTCAGGTCCCATGTGTAATATTCTCCTGCCTAAATACATAGAGTTAAATCAAAGGGATTGCTAAAGGAACTAAGCAGTAAAGGCAGAACAATTATGAGTTCTTGAGGAAACAGTAGGGAAGCTGTCTATTGGGGAATACCCCCTACTTGGCTCAGTCCAGGTTAAGAATGGTTTTACTCTTCCCAAGGCTAAGCTGAAGGTCAGAGAGGATCCAAAACCTTAAATTACTGGCCTGGGGAAGGAGTGGGGGCTGCCTTGGGAGTGTCAGTGAGAGATGACAGACTGGCAAGGAAATACATTCAGACAAAGAGAACATGCTGTGAGCAGGATGTTCTGTTTCTCCCAGCCAGAGATGGACTAACTGGGTGGATGAAACATACCAAATCTTACAAGGAAAGATTAAAGGGTTAGGTAAGGAGTAACATGAATATAGACCTTTACTGTTTAAACCTTCTGATCTCTGTGCTATGTGTCTTTGGGTGAATGAATCAATAATGCTTTGTTCTGAAGAAGCTGTTTTTAGGTCAGTAATCAGCTATTGTCACAGACTCACAGAGGAAAAGGCTTACAGATGTCAAACTCAGTAGGGCCTATTATGTTAATGTGATTGTGAAATGGGGGTGCAACCCAAAGACACAGTCTAAGAGCAGTTGGACCATGTAATTCCATCCAGAGTGAGGTACAGGATGTTTAATATATATAATACAATATAAAATACTGGATATATATCTATATATATACATATCCAGAGTCTAGAAAGAGAGGCAGACTTGCTGCACTGATTTCAGGATGCTTGCAAAGATGACTTAGTATCCTTTGGAATCTCTGTTGATGATTGGAAAAGGAGTGCACAATGTTGCTCTGGTTGGTGGAGTCAGCTTGTAGATGGAATGAGGCAGACTGGATCCAGCTTTGTGATGACTGGCATCAGAGGAGGAAAGAATCTGCTGCTCGGATTCAGAGCACTGCTGGTGCATGGGTGTGTCCTACCTGTGGACGGGACTGTCACTTGCGCTTTGGACTCAGAAGCCATCAAAGAACTCATGGGCATATGCACCATGCTCTGTAAAGAGTGACAGTGCCATTGACATATATATGTTTTGACATTATTGAAACAAAACATTTCAAAATCAATTTCAAAATGTCAGAATTTCCTGCAGAGTACAATTACCATTTTCCAACCCACTCTTCCCTTTATGTTACCAAAGTGATCTTAGGGTACACAGCAAAAGCTGTGCATAGGTTAGCCTACTTGAATTTAGCTAGCACAGTCAACAATAGCAGTGAAAACAGAACAGCACAAGCAGTACTAGTCTTGCATGGATCCTAGAACATACTTGGCTTGCTAGCCTGCGCTGAAAGCCGTGCTGCACTGTCTTCACTCCTGTTGTTACCCATGCTAGCTGGATTCAAGCTAGCCTGAGTAGGTTAGCCCTGTGCACAGCTTTTGCTAGGCTGTATCTACCCTTGGAGCTGGGGTTATGATTCCCAGCTCGCATAGACATACTTGTGCTAGTGCTCATTAAGCTAGTGCACTAAAAATAGTAGCGGAGCCACAGTAGCACAAGCAGAAGAGAGCAACAGCATGAGTATAAAACACCTGGACCCTGTGAGTATGTACTCTGGGTGGCTAGTCCTTGCTGCCGCTCGCTGCTGCCCATGATAACGTGGCTATACTACTATTTTTAGTGTGCTAGCTTAATCAAAGCTAAAGCGAATATATCTACGCAAGCTGGGAATCACACCCCTAACTCCAAGTGTAGACATAGCCATAGGGGAAATGAGTCATGCCCAAATACTTTTGTATTAGTGGTGTACAGGCATTCCTTTGTTAAAACACTAGTCATCTTTTCAGGAAGTAACTCACACTATGCGAGGTGAATAAGTAGCTGTGTTTTATTTATAAGTGAATCTTGAGTTACAGTAGCATTTTATTGGGGGTCAGTATATGCCAGCCAAGTCAGAGGTTAGTGGTTAAAACCCTTTTTTTAGTTTTAGAATTGGAAACAGGCTTTAATAACTTCTGAAATCATCAGGAACTTTAGGACTTTATTCGCATGACGTGGAAGCTTGGAAGTACATTTTCTTTAACACACAATGCTTACATGTTTTGTTATATGTATGAAAAATCAGTAGTATTTGTGCATATAGGAACACTTCCTTTAGGAAAAACATTTAGAAATGTCCTTGATAGAAAGTGTTCCTGCATGGAAGTTTTACTACTCAGATGCACATTAACTAGGCTGTGTTTTTTGGGTTTTTTTGACTTTCAACTTGAAAATGTAACAAATCATTTTAAAAGACTAATGTCTGGAATCCTTAACGTAAGATCTACACAATACCAGTCAGCATCTGAGCACTATGAATAGGGACATGTTTGGAGAAAAACAGGAGTGCAGCATTAAATTTTATCAAAATCCACTGAAAGTGTTTTTGGAGTGACAAGAGTGGGAAAACAGTACATTTAGTTTTTTTGCTAAAGATAGGAAGAGTCTCTTCTAAATAAGGACTGTTGGCATGCAGGGACTGGAGTGATTTTTCCAAACACATTAATTTTTCAACTGAATAACATTGGCAGTATCCCTGCCAGATTTTTTTTGTTAGGTCCTTAATCTCCATAAATGTTCAGGCTATAAAATACATTTAAAGTTGTTCTAAAAAGCTGAGTTCTTACTAAATTCCAATCTATAGGGAGACTTAATGTTATGATATGATTACCGAGAGCCAAACTTCTGAACTTACAGTCACCCATGCAGTTCCATCAATACAGGCACTCAGATACTACACTGATGAGCATAGTATACAAACCTAGATAGATTAAAATTACTATGGTTCCACAGGTGTAAATTACCAATCCAAAACCTACTGAAGTCAGCATGTATTCTTCCATTAGTTTCAATGCGTTTTGGATCAGGTGAAATCAAACTTTGGATCAGGCTCAATGAGGCCAGAATCTTACTCTGATTATAGTAGTTGCAGAGAGATTCTAGTGACAGCTTTCTAACTGCCTGTCCTCAGTAGAAATGTACAACCTTGAATACTATGGATCATCACTAAAGAAATGCCCATAAATAAATGAAATTCCTATAATCTACTGTCTTAAAGTAATAGTACTTAATTTCTTTGTATATTTATTAGCAAAGAAAGCTGGCAAGACAGTTTGTTCAACAGTGCTCAAGGATCATAATTACAATACTGTCTCCATGCTAACATGAAACTTTCATGTAACAAAACAAGCCTTTTACAAGAAAACCTTAAGTAGGCTCAGCTGATAGCGAAATGAAATCCATATGACAATGGTTACTGTACATCAAGGCAATAATTTTTGGTTTAGAATAAAATTGGTCACCATGGATCTGTCATGGAATATAATCTCTAATGTGCCATATCTTGGCCTCTTATTTGTTTTACAATCCTCTTCTGAGTAGTGGCTTGATCCTATACTGGTTTCATTGGGAGACTTGCTTGAGTGAGGAGTGCAGTTTTGGGGCTCTATTACTCACCATGAATCTATGTTATTCAATACACTAGAAAGTTAGGGAACACAACACCTCTTTTGTCTTCAGTTTTGGATATAAAACTGTGCTTTGACGTTTTTTATTTGACCCTTTTCTTCCTAAATTATACCAGATTACTTCAAAGTTATTACTCAGTTTGCTTTCTCTTTCATGCTTTTTGGCACATCAGCATGAAATAATTTGATATATGACTAAACCATACTCACTGTAGCATATAAAAATATCACAAACCAGTATATTTAATTCTTCTTCCATAAAATAGAATCTTTAGAGTCCAATCTTACTTAAACCAAATATGTAGGAGGTCAGACTAGATGATCATGATGGTCCCTTCTGACCTTAAAGTCTGAGTCTATGACTCCCATCCTCAGTTCATTCTAGAATACAACAAAGTGTATGCTTTTAACTCAATTCTACAACTCCAGCTGGTGTGAATTGTAGTTCCTTTACTATAAAGTGACAGAATTTCTGTTACAAACAGTTTTAATGGGCCTCATCATGCATCTGCATTGCATTTGTTGGCCTTGTATGTTATGTATTTTTATTGAATTGTACTGTTGTATGAAAAAGGAAAGTCAACAAGTGTTGTTATTGTGAAAGATGATGTAAGGGAAAACACTTCAACCATTCACTTAAAGTGTGGTTTAGTGAAATGACGTCGGGTAATATCACAGACTCAGATCCCACATGTTTCACATAGCGTCCATATTACAAAATAGAACTGCGCATGAGTGTCCATACCATAACTGTGCACTGCATGCATGGGAGATCTTGCTCTTTAATGAGGAAAAGTATAACAACATATATAACATAATACTTAAAAGTATTTCTTCCAATGTTAGTGGTTCCTTTGAGTCTGCGTTGAGAGAAGAAAGAGAACACTGGGCCGAATTCAGAAGTGAGTCTGAGGGGAGACTAAGTTGGTGTAATTTGCACCTTTTTCTAGACTTCTCACTGGGCATGTTACAGCAATGTACATGTACATGTTACAGCATTCACTTAGCTTGACACCCACCTATTAACGTGTGATTTACACTCTCCCTCCTCACCCTCTGCATTTCAGTTTGGCCCACTGAGTTTGACTGAATCTAAGATGGTGGAATGCTAAAGAGCCAGAAAACAAGAGGGCAACAAGAAAAGTAACTAACAGGAGGAAGTAAGAATGCAGCCCTTGCAAAAGCAACTGCCCTGCTCCTCCCCACCCACAGGGTTTTTTTTTTTTTAGTTGAGTATTTAGTTTTAATTTTGCCCGCTGAACACAGTAGCAATCCAGGAGACTTTGGCTGCGGAGAGTTGTAGAAGTGTTTTGGGATGGATAGATGATTGAGTGGTTTCTCTTTACCTGAATCAGTTAGTAGTACTGACTTCCTTTTCCTTACCAGTGCATTTGAAAGTAGTTATTGTCATGCCAGATGCATGAGTAATGTATTTATAAATGACATTTAATATTCCACACAAACTGTGGAGAAGATATTTCAGAAGAAAAATTAAGAGGGATGAAAAAAGATGAATACTTGAAAATTGCTCTGTGAAAAAGTCATTTCCTGTTAGGGTTAATATTGCATTTCTCAAAAGAAACTCAGTATCTGATGCACTCAGTGCTTATTAGGATTTCCCCCTTTTTTTTCTTCGCCCTATCTGTACTCTAATCATTCAGTATAAATAACATATTGCAGTTCAAGGCCAATCATTTTCCTTTCTTTCACAAATCAGTCAGTTATTCCATGACATCAATTATTTTAAATGATCCTTATGCTTGATTATTTGGTTAGTGATTTAGGAACAATATTGGAAATATTAGACTTCTTTAAAAAAATTAAATCATATACTGCCAGACAGATGAAAGTTTATCTTGTCCAAAAACATAAGATTCATGACTCATTTTTATCTTTGGTTTCCCGCTGTAAAGAATGGGTGTCAGCTTCCTATGTAATTTTGATTTGTTTATCCAGCAGTTTTGTTTGTCCATGCAGTTTTTTCTGTGCCAATTGTGGTCAATATTTGGTTTCCATAAAAGGTAGGAGTTTTCTTTGAGGCTATCTTTTTTTTTGCCATTGCCAAACCCACAACTGATGCACCATTACTTCGACTTTTGTTCTTAATTTAAACTTGGCATAGCGTCCGCCTTTGGTGTAAAACATGAAACAAACTCCATTCTAATACTAAAAGTAGGAGGCGACTCTTTTGCTTGAGATGTGTTGTGGTTTTATAGAAAGGGTTTTTATGCTTCATAGAGGGTGTGTATGTGGGGTGGGGGTGGGGAATTACCTGTGGAAGTCCTTTCCTTCTCTATCCTGAGACCCTTTTCTTTAGGAATAAAAAAAGGGAACTGGTTTATTTTAAAGAGAACATTCAGCCATAAAGAAACACTAACCCTCTCCTTCAAATCTTATCCCTTAATCAGAAAGATATTTGAGCAATCTGAAAGTGTTTAAAAGTGGAAAACCCAGTTCTGGTTCACACATCATTTCAACTGCAGGGCTTGTACAGTAGCAGTGGCCATACCCAGGAGTGAGGAAAACTCTCCTCAGGTTGAGATGGAAGCATTTTGGAGGCTACATGTTTTTTTCAGAGCAAACAGTGGATGTGGAAACATTGCAGAATGTAACCATTCTTTTTCTTCGAGTGCTTGCTCATGTCCATTCCATATTAGGTGTGTGTGCTCGCCACATGCACTGGTGCTGGAAATTTTTTCCTCGAGCAGTATCCTTAGGGGACTAGCTCTGGTGCCCTCTGGAGTGGTGCCCACATGGTGCGGTATAAGAGGCGCCACCGGCTCCCCCCACCCTCAGTTCCTTCTTGTCGCCAGTGACGGTGCTGGAACATCTGCTGCTTCTACTAGCATTGATTCCTTCTCTGTTCTTGCGAACTTTGAAATCCTGTAAAATAGTTATACATAGTTAGTAGTTTTCTTAGTTACCCTTAGTACTCGCCATTAGTCCTGAATGGGACCCAGCTGGGGGTCGGGGCATGTCCCGGTCCCCAGGCTTTAAGCCCTGCGATCACTGCAAATGCATGCCTGTCAGTGACCCACGTACCAGCTGCCTAAGGTGCTTAGGCGAAGGGCACATAAGTGACAAGTGTCGTATCTGCAAGTCCTTTAAGCCTAGGACAAAGAAGGAGCTCAATATCCATCTAAGAGCACTCCTAATGGAGTCGGCACTTACTCCAGCACCGGAGCACTGGTCTGACTCCTCACAGAGCACCGTGGCCTCCGTGCACCCCGGCACCATCCTCGAGCCAGCACCAGTCTCCCTCCACGGCTCTGGTCAAGAAGCCGAAAAAGACTGTGAGGGGAAGAGCTCCTACCTCCTGCAAGGGAAAGGAGAGGGCAAGAGGTGAGCCAAGACCCATGTTGGGCAGCTCAACATCCCCCTCGGGAATTCGGGCCCCAGCTGAAGTTGAGTAATGCAGCCCATCTCACGCCTTGCCTGCGACTCCAGATATTGGTGTAGGCCCCGGCCAGCTTCAGGTGCCGTCGACTGCCGAAGCCCTTCAAGCAGCTCAGGAGATCCTGATGCTCCCCGTGCTGCCCTCACCGGCTCCTGCAGTACCCCAGTCTTGGGGAAAACCCGTGTTGGGACCTATACGTGTGTCCCCGCCTCAGCGGTACCCTTCCCTATCGACAGGGATGTCCTGCCAGCATTCGCCCACCCGCAGCCGTCATGCCTCAGGATGGGAGAGGCAGGCTCAGCGGAGCCCTCTTCGGTCCCCGCAGGGGGGGCACCGATTGAGGGATTCAAGACATACCTTGCTGGTAGATTGGTGCAGACCCTCTGAGGCACACGCCACCTAGCAAGAACTCCAGGACCAGCCCCGACCATCTTCAAGGGCCTGATACCAATCCCGGGACCAATCGGGCACCAGAGACCACTGATCACCGGGCTGTCACCGCCCATCTCCAAAAGGAAGGTCACCCTACTCAGGACGAGCCTCCCGGCAACCAGATTGTAGTAGCTCCCAGCAGGGCCAGCTCCAGGTATTCTGCCACCCCAAGCACCAATGAAAAAAAACAAAGAACGATTGGTGGCACTTCGGCGGCAGCTCAATCATGCCGCTCCATTCTTCGGTGGCACTTCGGCAGCGGGTCCTTCACTCCCTCTCTTCCTCTTTGGCGGCACTTCGGTGGCAGCTCAAAGAGGAAGAGAGGAACTGAGGGACCCGCTGCCGAATTCCCGCCGAAGACCCAGATGGAGTGCTGCCCCTTTGTATTGGCTGTCCCAAGAATCTGCTTCCTTAGCTGGTGCCTGGAGCCGGCCCTTACTTCAGGTGCCGGGGTATTCAGATCTATCTGTACCTTGACCACTGGCTCGTCCAGGGCAGCTCCAGGTCTCAAGTCCAAATGGATGTTGCGGTGCTTCAGGCCACGTGCCGCTCTCTGGGCCTACTGGTAAATGACAAAAAGTCAATGTTAGTGCCAGTGCAGAGGATAGAGTTCATCGGAGCGGTCCTCGACTCAACCTGCGACATGGCGTTCCTGCCACTGGAAAGGTTCCACATGATGGCGAATCTCATCGCGGAAGTCTCCACATTCCCTCTGACTACAGCCAGGGTCTGTCTGTGCCTCTTGGGTCACATGGCAGCTGCACTTACGTGGTCCCCTGCAACAATGGCTGGGGATGGTCTATTCCCAGTCCCGAGACCCCCTGGAAAAGATTGTTACCATTCCCCAGACGATACTTACGTCACTGCAATGGTGGACCTCATTCTGGAGGGGGTTCCGTTCGATAACCCCCCTTACTCCATTGAGTTGGTGTTGGACACCTCGGACCTTGGCTGGGGTGCGCATCTCAGCAACTTCCAGACCGGAGGAAGCAAAGATGCACATAAACATCACAGAGCTCCGAGAAGTCTGGCTGGCGTGCGAAGTCTTCCTGCCCCACCTGTCGGGCAAGATGGTATGAGTCCTGACGGACCACACAGCCTTGATATTCTACATCAACAGGCAAGGGGGAGCGTGCTCGTCGACTCTCTGACAAGAGGCACTCTTTCTATGAGACTTCTGCTTCAGCTACAAATTCAACCTGGAAGCTTGTCACCTTCCCAGTGTCAAGAATACACTGGAGGACCAGCTCAGCAGGGACTTCTCCTCTCACCACGAGTGGTCTCTCCATCCAGCGGTAGCCGGCATGATCTTCCAAAGGTGGGGAACTCCCCAAGTGAACCCGTTTGCTACCAGATAGAATAGGAAATGTCACTGGTTTTGCTCTCCACAAGATCTGAGCAAGTGCTCCCTCTCTGATGCTTTCCTCCTGCTGTGGTCAGGGAGCCTGATATACGCGTTCCCTCCGATTCCACTCATTGGCAGGGACCGGGCAAAGACCAAGAGAGACAAAGCGCCGGTTGTCATGATCACCCTGGCATGGCCTTGTCAGCACACTAATGAGCTTGTCAGCAGCCCCTCCCTGGCCCCTGTCCAACAGTTACAGAACCATGGCCAGCTCCTGCACCCCAGCCTCGAGTCCCTCCACCTCTAGGCGTGGATGCTGCGTGACTGAACCCAGAGGAATGGACCGATTGGAAGGAGTCCAACAGGTCCTCCTGGGGAGTAGGAAGCCCTCAACCAGACTGACTTACCTGGCTGAGTGGACAAGGTTTTCCAAGCATGGCATCTCTCCCCCGTGTTCTTCCATACAGGCTGTCCTGGACTACCTATTCCATTTGAGGAACGAGGGCCTGGCACACTCTTCCATTGGAGTTCATCTAGTGGCCATCTCCGCTTTTCACCCACTGATCCAAGGACAGACAGTGTTTTCCCATGACATTATGGTCAGATTCTTGAGAGGGCTCGAAAGTCTCTTCCCACAGGTCAGACTCCTGTCCCGCAGTGGGATCTTAACTTGGCCCTCCCTAGCCTCACTGGCCCACTTGAACCACTGGGTTCCTGCTCCCTTTCCCATCTGTTGTGGAAGGTCACATTCCTGGTGGCAGTGACATTGGCAAGACGGGTCTCTGAAATTAAAGCCTTGACTGCAGAACTTCTGTACACGGTCTTTTACAAAGATGAGGTTCAGTTGCGGCCCCACCTGGCCTTCCTGCCAAAGGTGATCTCCACCTTCCATATGAACCAGGACATCCTTCTCCTGGTGTTCAGTCCCAAACCACACAAGACCAGTGAGGAGAGGTGTCTTCACACCCTGGATGTCTGGAGGGCCTTGGCTTTCTACTTAGAACATACCAAGCCTTTCTGAAAATCAACTCAACTCTTCGTCGCTACAGCGGATAGGATGAAGGGTCACTCGCTGTCCTTGCAGAGGATTTCCAATTGGATCACCTCGTGCATAAGGACCTGTTACAACCTGGTGGGGGTTCCGCCACTGCCAATTGTCAGAGCCCATTTGACGAGCACAGGCGTCTTTGGTGGTCTTCCTGGCACACATCCCTATCCAGCACCTCTGTAGATCCACAACGTGGTCCTCTGTTCACATGTTTACCGCTCATTATGCCATCAGTCAGCAGGTCAGAGACGACGCTGGGCTCGGCAGAGTTGTGTTGCAATCTACACGTCCGTGAATTCCTACCCACCTCCAAGGGTACTGCCTTGGAGTCACCTAGTATGGACTGGACGTGAGTAAGCACTCGAAGATAAGACAGTTACCTTTTCCGTAACTGGTGTTCTTCGAGATGTGTTGCTCATGTCCATTCCACAACCCACCCTCCTTCCCCACTGTTGGAGTTTCTGGCAAGAAGAAATTGAGGGTGGGGGGAGCTGGCGGCACCCCTTATACTGCGCCATGTGGTCACCACTCCAGAGGGCGCCAGAGCCAGTCCCCTACGGATACTGCTGAGGGAAAAACTTCCGGCACTGGTGCATGGGGCGAGCACACACATCTATTATGGAATGGACATGAGCAACACAACTCGAAGAACACCAATTATGGAAAAGTTAACTGTCTTTTACTGCTTAGATCACAATGGGAGTGATAGAATTGGGAGCACAGAAAATGTCTCGGTTTCCCCTATTGTTGTAATTATTATTTATTTACTTAAGTTTGGACTGTGCTTCTCACAAGAGTCGGTTGATTATATTATATTGCACCCTTTGCTATTTTAAAACAAGTTATACTGTATGTATTGTAAAAATTTTATAAAATACCATGGATGAAATCCTGGCCCCATTGCAGTCCCTAGGAGTTTTGCCATTGACTGTAATGGGGAAAAGATGTCTCTCTAGGGGATCAGCGTGTTCTCTGGGCCAGATTCTACCATCCTTACTCACAGTGAGTGTTAACTTATTCCTTGAGCCGTCTCTAGCAAGGTACTAGTGAGCATAAGGCTGAGAAAACAGAGTCCTTTGGATGGGATTTTCAAAAACACTCAACATTGACCTAACTTTGCTCCCATTAGAGTCAATGGGAGATTTATGATTGTTTTCAGTGAGAGCAGAGTTAAGGTAATGTTGAGTGTTTTTGAGGATGCCACCCTTTATGACTGACTAATGTGTGTATGAATGGAGATCATTTCTATACAGATGGACATGAGACAAAAAGGATCATTCAGGTCACTGAACAAACAACATCTTAGCACTCTGTCGTCATTGCAGTTGGAATGAGAATAACTAGCAAGCTAATCAGCCCCTGCCAGGACACACATTCTAGCACATAATTTTATCAACCTCAGGCTTCTTTTTAGCAGCCTGTAAGTTCACTCAAATTGACATACCAGTCCTTGTTTGGCATTTATAACTTGAAAAGAGAGGAAAAAACAGGGAGTGTTATCAGGCTTTTTAGCAAGTTTTTTTTTTACACCCTTTTGGTTGGATAACTTGTCCAGTTTGCCTGACAGTACTTATACAAAACAACAGTTTGTCTGAAGAAATCGTTGCACTATGCCGTTGTCAGTACTGTATGATCAATATCAGCGTACAGACAAACAACTGTCCATCAGGACAAATGCAACAAGCAAAACTTTTCTTTTCAATAGAAATACAAAAATTTTGCTTAATTATTAGGGCTAGATTGTGAGCATTACTCACATTGCTAGCAGCCCTACTGAGTTCAGTAAGAATATTTGTGGAGTAAGATGTTGTCCAACATGGGTTAGAGTTTCAGAATCTGAGGCTGGGTGTACAGTACAAACGTACATCAGTATAACTACATTGCTCAGGGGTGTGAAAAATCCACACCCCTGAGCCACACAGTTATACCGATCTAACTTCCAGTGCAGCCAGTGCGATGTCGATGGAAGAGCTTCTGTTGTCATAGCTACCGCCTCTCATGGAGGTTGATTAACTGCATCAAAGGGAGGAGCTCTCCCATTGGCGTAGTAGCCTCTTCATTAAAGCGCTACAGCAGTGGAGCTGCACTGGTGCAGCTGTGCCACTGCAGCCTTTTAAGTGTGGACCTGCCCTGATTCTTAATGATTTACCCAGTGTCTTTCTTTCCTTCTTTTTATCACTTCACCTTGTAAGAACATCCTTTAAATAATCTACAGCCAATGGTCTCTGGCAGAACAGTGCATGGATCACTTGATAATTGCTCTGTTCTGTTCATTCCCTCTGAGGCACCTGGCATTGGCCACTGTTGGAAGACAGGATACTGGGCTAGATGGGCCTTTGGTCTGACCAAGTATGGCCATTCTCATGGATGTACCAGAGCTGGGTTAGTCATGCAAATTCAAGTTGCCTTGGTGCAAATCTGTAGGGTAGGCTGTATCTCAATAGAGATAATGGAGTTAGCATGTAGACAGAATAGTGGAGGCTTAAGTCCTGAATTTCCTTCTGCTTCATCAGTAGAGTTGTACTTTGGAGGTGTTTCCCTTTGTCCTGGTGCCCTGGTTACAAGTGAAATATTTTCCTACTTCTGCTTTTGGAAAGGAAAAGGAGCAAAGATGACTTCCTATTTGTTAGAAAAGATCAATTCAGTTGGTGATTAATGATGTGGCTTGGAATATATTGCTAGATGGTATTCAATATTTTGTAAATTAAAAAAGGGATTTCTGCTGAATGTAAGTTTCAAACAATTTCTGCAAATAAAAAGAACAGGGTTTAGATAAAGTACTTTGTTTTCTGCCTGTAAAATGTAAATGTGGGTCTCTGAGTGCCTCAATAATCAGAAGTGTTGTGATGTTTGATGATAAAAGTCATATTGATCTGATTTCTACTGATACTTGTACTAGTGCTTTTCTGAGGCTTTCAAAGCAAAATTCACCAGGGATTCTGATACCAGCAATAACTGATTGGCTACTGGACCTGGATATAATAAAAGGATTAAAGTCAGTACAGCAGCAAAACTTAATTTTGTATTATTTCAGTTAGCTATCATTTCATTATTTATACTAAGAATTTCAGAAGTAGAGATAGCTACAGCCTATTTCAAAACAGAAATTAATGAAATAAAGAGCTTCATTTAAGTACTAATAAAGCTAAATAGTGCTAATGTCATGCTGGGAAGAGTACAATAAAGAATATAGATCTATATAAATGATTAATTTCAAATTTATTTTACTGAAGTGATGATATATCATGCAGGGACGAGTACAATAAAGAATATATATATATCTTTCCAGCATGTTACAATATCACTTCAGTAAAATAAATTTGAAATTAATCATTTCAGGCTAGCATAACCAAGAAGAACATAATCCAAAAGTCTGAGCACAGGACCGTGAGCCAGGAATTCCTGAATTTTAATCCTGGTTCTGAAATTTACTCATTCTGTGGCAATCAGTTCCTCTGCTTCAGTTTGCCTCGTTCCAGAATGGAGAAAAGGCTTATTTGCCTGCCTCAGAATGCTATTGTAAGAAATAATTAGCTAATTTTTGTAATGTTATTAGCAGAGGAAAAGAAATACACAAGTGAAAAAATATTATTGCAACAACGTTTAAGGGATGAACCCCATAGTGTATATTTAGTAGCAAGCTAGATATGCGTACACAAAAATTCTACAACTGTTTTAAGGCTTTAATTTGTTCAGCACTGTCCTGTGCATAGTGCATTTACAAGCATCACTGTTAGACTACAACTCCCAAACATAACTTAAGGGGCATCATTTTCAATATATCTATTTCCATAAAAAAGCCATATAGGATATACTCAGTAGATCTTTAATAACCATATTATACTATTAGGTATCTCCAGCATCAGTTACAAGAATAGAAAAAAGAGAATTTTGCTTCAACAAGGGTCAATTAAACAAACAACAGGGATAAGACTTTAAGTACAAATCAGATTATGTCTAAATTGAGCAAACCCATCAAGTATTCCATGTCTGCTTTTTTGTGCTCTAGTTCCTTGTATTATGTTCCCTTAAATCCATCCTGAAACTGGTTAGATGAGTTTGAATCATATAAAATGTAACTTTTGTTTTTATGCAGACCTCAAAGTTTAGTAGAGAAATAGGAGTACAGTTGTGACAGCCTGAGCCATATATTTCTGTTTCACTGAGACACATTCCTTTCTCTTTGCCTGAATCTTTGGGCTCTGGTCCAAAAATAACTGGATTGTGTTTATATTCTGTCCCCCTTTGCTTTTGCCCTCTTCAGAATCTTGTCATGCTCAGCACTCACTGTCTCTCATTTCGATGCTTCCTTCATTATCCTTTCCCCAGTTTTCTTGTGAGAGCCACTGTAACTGAGCGGCCTTTTGTGGGACACAACTGAGAGTATCAGTTCAGGACAAATTGCTTAGAGCAGGGCAGTCACAGCCCAAAGATGGGTGTCCTTTATTACTAAGGCACACCAAACCAGACAAACAGAGAGGACTTCGGTTTTACACCACTGGCTAACCAGAAATCATATAAGTAATTCCCTCAGATACTCCAGTTCCCTTGTATAACCACCAGCACCACTCCTTATGGGGATGAATGGTTATGAAAACCAATACCACAGTAAAAGAAAAAAAGGTTCTCCCGATCGCAAAGGACCAAGCCTAAGACCCAGGTCAATATATGTCACACCCCCAATGCAAAATTGATGCAGGAAGGGATGACACAAACATCACTGACTGCATCCCAAGCGCTCCCCATTCTTGGTTCTGTCTTACTACAGCTAGTATTGGGTTAGAAGCAGTGTTGGTGTATAACAGAAATAGTTTATCAAAGTTATGTTCAATAATATGATTGAATCTTTTTTACAATCTCAAGGTAAAACTTGTTTCAGAGTAGCAGCCGTGTTAGTCTGTATCCGCAAAAAGAACAGGAGTACTTGTGGCACCTTAGAGACTAACAAATTTATTAGAGCATAAGCTTTTGTGGACTACAGCCCACTTCTTCGGATGCATAACATAAATTTGTTAGCCTCTAAGGTGCCATAAGTACTCCTGTTCTTTTTAAGGTAAAACTTGGTTAGAACAATAGTGGACTGGATCTGCTCTTGCAGCATGGTTCTTGTATGTCTCATGTGATCTTGCCAAGAGCTAAAGAAAATAGCTATTTTATCCATATAAGCTCGGGCAAATGTTTGGAACCCAATTAACATCAAGTTAATGTAGATATTAATGTTGTCCATAGTATAGGAATCTGGCATTTAGCCATGAAAGCAATATGGTAGTGTGCCTCAGTTTCCCTTTTCATATGGCACATCAGGTCTGGAATGTCTTTTCTCCTGTGCAAAGTTCCAAGACTGTTTACAGGCACTAGCTGTGCAACATCAGCATTACAAGGGCTTTTAACATAAAGTGTGTTCTTAGGTTCGAACTCTTAACATGTTAAAGGGATTTTCCAAAAGATTAGGCACATGGTATATTTTTACAATTCTTGGTATTAGTTACAAAAATTACCATTAGCAATAACAACAAATCCATTGCAAGTGTCCATCTACAATCATTTTTGTCATGCCACACCTTTGGCCCAATACCATTGGGGTTTTGGCGTTTCAGGGTTAACCTGTAGCTTCCCTTCACAAAATTAAGTTTTCTCTTTCCTCCTTGTCCTGAAGGATCAAACCCTGATTTCTCTTGCTTAACAGAATTCACTGGCTGATTGTGTGTGCTCTCTTTGCTAACAGCCATTAGCAAGTCTTTCTTCCCTCTGTCAGCCAGCTAATGTGCATCCAAGAAGACAAGAGTCCGTTCACCAGTTTTCAGATCCTTAACTGTTACCAATTCCAAGGCTAGACTCTATCTAAAGAGATAACATCTGATTCCATGTGGAGGCAGAGGTTGGTAATGAAAGGACAACAGAATCTTGCATTTAACATGCTAGTAAAAATGGATGGTAAGTCCACTGAGAGACTACAAGTCATATCCAAAGTGTCTAGAGATGAGAGCATACCTGCCATCCCCTGCATTCTCGAGAGATTAACTACACAGCTGTCCTGCTCTGCAGACTCAGCTACCCAGTCTTGAGACTGAGACTGTTTACTCACAGAATCTACCTGGAAATATTTCTGTCCCAACAACATTGTTTTCCCAACAAACTGGTTAAACACAGCCACTTGGTTATAGGGCCGTTCAACTTTCTTAACAATTTTCATTCCATCAGAGACCTTCTCAAAGCGATCCACACTGTATCTTTCAAAAGGAAAGTCAGTGGATCTGTTCACAACAGAACATTTCTGGCTGTTAGGAATTGAAATTTCCTTGATGAAATCACTTCCACACCCTTCAGTTACAGCAAACTGCTTGCAAAGACTAGCCTGAAAATTTTTCTTTTCGGGAATCTTTCTAAGCACCAGTTCATCTTTACCTTGCTCTGCAGCAGCATTGCTTTGCTGAGCCACTACCAACTCCTGAGTTTCATTTACATCCAAAATTGGCTTATCAGGCGGATTCCTACACAATCCCCTTTCAGGAAAACGGCTATACTTCATAGTCAAAAGGTCAGAAGCATTCTCCTTCCCTTTGCCATGCACAAGTTCAGGAATCTTTTCCTTCTTGCTACACATTTTCAAACTGTCAGTAGGTAACACAATCAAATCATCTTTATGCTCTCCTTTTGACCTGGCTAGGATATCAATCTGATCAGACATAGTTGGTACTCCCTTTCCCAGCAACACACTATCAACAGGCAAAGCAATAGTACCCGAATCGATTGGTCTCTGGGATTTTGCTAGGGCACTAACTGGATGCAACCTGTTTACAGTATCATTCTCCCTAGCACACACAAACTTAGGACCATTCCCTTCCTGGGCTTTAGTCAAATCCAGAACCAACTCTGAGACAACTGCACTACCCTTAACCATCACAGGCTGAAAGGCACCTTCTGTCTGCTCCACAGACAAAGAACAGGAGTTGAATTCTCCTTTACCAGATCAACAGCTTGGGATATCCTCAGGGCTGGTTACAGACAAATACTGGGAGACTGGGGCAGCTTCCTTACCAGGCACATTGCCGTTCCCAACAGATAAACTGCTGCTCTTCACACTATACTGAGCTACTTCTAGCAAATCACTGCTACCTTTTCCAGGTTTACTTTTACAAGCTGTACTAGCCAACAATTCATTACCCATCAAAAATCTACCCTTTCCTTACTCAGGGCTTCAATTTGACCATCCACTTTAATCTGCTCCAGAGACACATTTTCCTGACCAATGAGTTCTTTCTGTGCTTGATCTAATTCCAGATTCACTTCTGAGACATTAGACAGACATTTAGAAACTTCATTCACAGATAAACTGCTTTTTTGCACAGACAAACAGCTATTTCCCACTAGGTTAGAGTCCCCCTCCCCCTGGTCATAGCATAATGGGTTAAACACAGAAAACTGCTCAGAGTAATATAGCATACCAACATTGTTATAAACTGGACTTCCAAGAGGAGACAGTTTCTGCTGTTCTTCCATTGCTTTTTTGAGTTGGAGCTTAAGTCTGACAGTTTCTTGTTGCATCTGGCGAACCCTCTCCTCAGCAGCCAGCAGTTCCATATGCCCCCTGTAAGATTCTTTTTCCAGCTGGGCCAAGGCTTGCTTCTCTCTCATTCAAATTTCTGCCAGTTTTTGATTATGTTCAAATTGCAGACTGTCTTTCGGGTCTTGCAATTTCATTGCTTCTGCTGATGCTTTTTGGCTCATGGTCACTGATCTTTAATCCAACAAAACTCGCATTCCCAAAGTTCAAATTTGGATAGTGTGGGGTTCTGATCCAAAGCTTAATTGACCTGGTTCTGTGGCTCCTAGCATGATTACGCCACTATAACAGTGCGGCCTTTGGTGGGACACAACTGAGAGTATCAATTCAGGACAAATTGCTTAGAGCAGGGCAGTCACAGTCCAAAGATAGGTGTCCTTTATTACGAAGGCACACCAAACCAGACAAACAGAGAGGACTTCGGTTTTACCCCACTGGCTAACCGGAAGTCATATAAGCAATTCCTTCAAATACTCCAGTTCCTTTGTATCACCACCAGCACCACTCCTTATGGGGATGAATGGTTATGAAAACCAATACCCCAGTAAAGGAAAAAAGGTTCTCCTGATCCCAAAGGACCAAGTCCCAGACCCAGGTCAATATATAAGTCAGATCTTACCCATAAATCATGCTGTGGCCAATCCTTAGAATCTAAAATCTAAAGGTTTATTCATAAAAAGAAAGAAATATAGATGAGAACTAAAACTGGTTAAGTGGAATCAATTACATACAGTAATGGCAAAGTTCTTGGTTCAGGCTTGTAGCAGTGAGGGAATAAACTGCAGGTTCAAATCAGATCTCTGGAGTACATCCTCAGATTTGGATGGGTTATTCAGTCCATTGTTCAAGAGCTTCAGTTTGTAGCAAAGTTCCTCCAGAGCTAAGAAGCAGGATTGAAGACAAAATGGAGGGATTTCCAGGGCCTTTTATATCCTCTGCCATGTGGAAGGACCCCTTCATTCTTACTGTGGAAAATCACAGCAGCAAAGTGGAGTTTGGAGTCACATGAGCAAGTCACCTGCCCATGCATGACTCAGTTCTTTACAAGTAGAGCAACCATTGCTCACATGCTACCTTGAACGTCCCCAGGAAGACTCCTCATGTGGATTGAGTCTCCCAAGGTCCATTGTCAGTTAAGTGTTTCTTGATTGGACACTTAATCTGCAAATTCTTTTCTTACGAATCTGACCAAATGCTTCACTAATGCTACTTAGAACCAAACACATTGAGATACAAGTACATAGCCAATATTCATAACTTCATAATACAAAAATGACCCACAAATACAGACAGCATAATCATAACCAGCAAATTATAACCATTTCATAGATACCTTACTTGACCCCCTTTGTACAAGATTTGGTGCAACTATAGGACCTTGGTTGCAACAATGATCTGTATGGTCACAGTTCATGTCAATAATGTCACAGCCATGTTATATTATTTTGTGCTGAATGCCTTTAACACTTTCTTCAGAAAAAGGAGGGAAAAATGGTTTCATCCATGCCACAAGCTCAAAATGTCTGCTTCATCCAGAATTCGTAATACTCTCAGTAATTTTAGCCTCAGTTTGATTGTCTAAGAATGCTTGTGTTTGGTCAGTCAAGATTTTTCTAATCAATTTATACAGAGAGCTAGAGCATCAAGAGATCAACCGTCTCCTAGGCTAGAAAAAGCTGAAACAAAAACCTCAACAATGTTCAATTCCTTCAATTCATCTATCAAGATCACTGATTTTAGAAGCCATTGGGTCAGTGTTCCCTCCAAATGGAGCCTGCAGTTTGTCACTCTGCAGGGAGAGTATGGGTATATAATGCAGTGCCTTTCATTCGATCAACAAATAACTGATGTTCCACAAGCTGTCAAGCTGTGAATGTTCCATCTTTGATGTGTTTACAGATATTTTTAGAAACATACGTCTTATGAGACCTGGTTCAGCAAAGCATTTAAGCATATGCTTAAAGTTAAAGACGCTTTTCTTTTTAAATGCAGTTACACAAAACATATTCATAAAATTCTCAATATGCATAATCTGGGTTCCATTATAAAATGAAACTGGATCCATTTTCTTTAAATGTCAGTTCATCTTTCAGTGCATTTGTGTGAAAAAGATACTTCAATGAAAATCTCTAAAATTTCCCAGTTTTACTAATTTTATGAAAACAAAATTTTGCATATGTGAAATGGACAAAACAAAACTGTGGAAACCTTAATGGAAATGTGTAATACTTTGCACAGACCTACCATTGAACAAGGTCCCAGCTGTGTGCAGGGTTGGGGTACTGATGAAGAAATCTAAGTCTTCAGTTTTACTTTCCTCTCCTTCACTATCCGTATACTGGGTCCTGATCAAACAATAAAAATTAAAATGCATTAAAGTCCTAGTCAGGCCAGAATAATAGTCCAGTTTTTGCCACTGATTTTAATGGAAGCAGGATGGAGCCTGGTGATGTCCTGGAGGGGGTATTGGGGAGTTCAGTAGAGTTCCTTGTTAAAATTCTGTAAGCAAACTGAAAGGAGGTTGAGGTGATTTCTCTGCCTCTGATGAATATCACACGATCTCTGGATTCTGCTAAATTAACCTCAGGAATAGAGGTTGTTCGTAATTCTGAAATATTCGTAAGTCTGAACAAAATGTTATGGTTATTCTTTCAAAAGTTTACAAATGAGCATTGACTTAATACAGCTTTGAAACTTTACTATGCAGAAGAAAAATCCTGCTTTTTCCTTTTTTTGTGTGTGTGGTAGTTTACATTTAACACAGTACTGTACTGTATTTGGTCTTTTTTTTTTTTTTTTGGTCTTTGTTGTGTAGTATCAGTACACTCAACATATTTCCTGGCACTCTATTGACCCCGACCACTAGACCATACTGCCAGGGCGGTCATCCAGACTCAGCTGTGGGGAATATAACGCCCTTCTCCTCCCGCCTCCAAAGGGCGGATGGGGTGTACCAGCCCCATGACGGTCCCAAAAAATGGAAAATAATGATTTTGAATGTGGAACGTAAGTAGTAGGGATTGTAGTACGAAATTTCTATGTTTTAGCTTTCCTTTAATTGTTTTGTTTGTTTTTACAGTTTCAAAATGGAAATTTATGCTAAGCCACTCTTGCACATTCTGATGTTATATATCAGAGAAATTAGGAGGTACATAAATGCATGTACTAGGAATCTGATGCTTAATAATTTTGGTGTGAATAGTAATGCATATACTCAAATTGCTTTACAAAAGATGGTAAATATTATATTCTACAGATGTGGAAACAAAAACACAAAAGGTTAACTGATTGGGTCAAGGCCAATCAGAATGAGGCTCAGAAATAGAACTTAGATCTCCTGACCCCTATACTTGGTCCAGGTGATCACAGCTAATTCATAATGGTCAGTTTGTAATAAATTATATGTGTTTGAAGTTTAATTGATAGCCAGGAATTAGTGCAACTTGCTAATGCATAGAGAGCACTGTTCAAAGGTACTTTGCATTCTGGCATACACATATACTTACATACATACATACATAAATACACACACACACACATTTTTGTTATTTTCATGTCTATAGAATATCACAGTTTGCAAGGAAATTCTCAGCTGAGAAATGTCTTGAGACTGCAGATCATTCTTCTGTACCTTTCCTCTCCTCATGAATTTTAAACATGCAAGAGATGCATTCTGATACAGTTGAAGGCACAAAAGTAATTATGGGCATTTTCTTTGCTTTGGACACACTTATCTCTGGAGGTTGCTTACATAGATATGGAGCATAAGTACCAGCTGCATAAACCAGGAGTCAGTGGGAAATTCACAGAATACTTTTTATAGTGAGAAGAGCAGCTGAGCCTTCTAGACTTCAGAACTCTGCTAAATCCATATGGATACTAACATATTAAGTCCTAGTTTAATGCATTTCGGATATTTTTGTGTGGGGATGTTTAACCCAGATGTTGCACAGTATGTTCATGTGCACTGGGAAAATCACTGGTTTCAACTCAGTGTGATTATATAGCCAAATAAAACCCTTTATCTCATTCTGGATTACCTGTCTTTTGACAATCAGTAGTTGTTCGCAGTGTTGTAGCTGTGTTGGTCCCAGGAATCTGATAGAGAAAAGTAGGTGAGATAATAATATGTTTTATTAGACCAACTTCTGTTGGTCAAAGGTACAATCTTTCGAGCTACGCAAAGTTCATCAGGTCTGGGGAAGGAAGCAGAGTGCTTAACAATCTGTCCCAACTTGTATTTATTTCAGACACTTTGCTTCCTTCTGCAGACCTGAAGAGGAGCTCTGCTTAGCTCTAAAGATTGTACCTTTCACCAACAGAAGTTGATCTTATAAAAGATATTACCTCACCTACCTTGTCTCAATCTTACTTGCGCATTCAGGTCTGAGCAAATAGCTGGAGTTTTGCCCTAGTAGTGTATGTAGGGGGGAGGTTCTGGTGGGGGGGGGTCCTCTTCCCCCTACCCCACAGCGCACTCAGGGGAGGGACAGAACTGGGCAGGGAAGAGGCGGGGAAGGGGCAGAGTGGGGGCAGGAAGAGGTGGGGTGGAGCAGAGGTGGGAAGAAGCAGGACATGGGTGGGGCCTGGGGAAGGGGTGGAGTGGGGGCAGGGCCTGGGCGGAGCCAGGGGAAGCACCCCCCAGCAGATTAGAAACTCGGCGTCTATGCCCCGGGCCCGCGTGCCCCTACGGATGACCCTGGTGCCATTTGGTTAGGTGGTCAAGCAGGATGGGAAATGGTTTTAGAAAGCTATATCTTCATGATTAATTGGGAGCAAAAGTAGTTAAACTGAGACATCCCTTCTTATTTCCAGTTGGGAGCAGCTGCAACAAGACTTAGATAACATGGATTTCTCTTCTCTTCTCCCAACATGGGATGGTAGCAACTGCGTTTCTCCGGCTCTGGTCTGGAGAGAAGGGGTTATAATTTTTGAATGCAGCATTGAACATCTATCTGTCAGGTATTAGTTGCTTCATTCCAAGAGGATTAGCACAGTGACACTCAATTATAATGCATTTCAATGTATTTTCACTCCTTGGATCTTTACACCTACTTCGGGGTCCTGTCTTTACTAGGGACACTTGGCAAAAATTTCTCAACTTTGCTACCCCTAGTGGTAGGAACATTGGAACTCTGTGTGTAGATGGGCTGATGGCTGCTGCATCATGTTGATTAGACCTGCTCTGAGCATGATTAATTGTCAAAGTGCTTAAAACACCATCTTCCAATCAAAGCAGATTTGAAGTCCATAGAAATACATGATGGCAATGCAAAACTTTCTTTCATTTCTCTAGAAGACGTTCCAATATGTGTGACTTTGATCCCAGAGCATAACCTCTACGTGTTGGGATGAATTCCACTTTTTAAATGGGTTACATGTTCTACTGTACTGAGTATTAAATTGCATTAAAATATTTTATGTAGACTAGACAAGTATAGTCCTGGCTAATACGCAGTCTAACAGCGTTGGTCTTACACTCTCTTAGAGGAAGAGCAAGAACTATTGTGGGATACCAGTTTCTTTCCATCTCTTTCCTCCCTCCACCTGAAGACTCCATGTGGCACCATGATGTTTCTTCCACTGTCACCCTTTGCATCTCAGTATTCCAAAAAGAAGGTCATTACATTGCTGCTGTGGTTGGTCCAGGCCCAGAACATAAGATGTCACAGGCAATGGGGTGTCTTACAAGATTGCACTGTTTGCCCATCCTTAAAATTGTCTCTGCTGTATAGCGAGTACAAAGTAATTGTTGTTTGGGAAGCATAGGTAGTGTACTCTTAAATCTTATTATCCTCAATTATGGGCAGAATTTTCAAAAAGTGTCTAGGAGGCGTAGGAGCACAAGTTCCATTGAAAGTCAATGAGTTGTATTCCTAAGCCACTTAATTGCTTTTGAAAACTCCAACCTATATTAAGTACAGAAAAGAAGGGTGGTCTCTGTGGATAAAGCAATAGACTCAGGCTCATGAGGTTTATAGTCTGTTCCTGTCTCTGCCACAGACTTCATGGTTGATTTTGAGCAAGATATTTACCGTCATTTCTTTGTGCCTCAAGTTCCCCAGCTACCTCTAAGACTATGTCTACACTTACAGCGGTTTGTAGCGTAAATACACTGCAGACCCCCTAGCATGGGTATAAATAGCAGCATAGACGATGAGGCATAACTTAGGCGAGAAGAGTAAAGACGTGCCAGAACCTTAGGGTGTATACCCTATATGCTCTCTACATGTCCAAGCACAGCCTCCCTGGTAGACACTGCTATTTTTAACAGTGTAGTGTCCTGCTGCTGGGGCCTTTGCTCACTGCAAGGAAACACTCTGGCAGCAGGGAAAGGCTGTGACAGTGGAGGCAGCGGGGAAAGGCTCTGAAAGCTCTCTGCTTCTGGAGCCTTTCCCTGCCTTAAAGAAAGGCCCCGGCAGTGGGGAAAGGCTCTGGCAAGAGGAAGGCAACAGGGAAAGGCTCCAGTAGCTTCTGCCTGCTGGAGACTTTCCCTGCTGCCTTTCATTGCCATGTGTAGCTACACACTGCAGTGTGGAGGCAGCCTGCTTTTCACTGAGGAATGTAGCTAGGCACCCTACATGCTGCCGCTGTGTAGACAAGGCCTAAGTGTAATCATGAGGATAAATTCGTTAATATCCTGTAAAGTTCTTGGAAACTAGCGATAAATTCCATAGAAAAAACCTACTAATCACCAAAACAACTAAGTACAGTACAAAGATCTCTATCACTTTTCAAAATAAGATTTGACATAATGCTGCTGCATGTTGGCTTTACATTTTTTTTTAAATCTCTTTTCACATAGATCTCTCTGGCACATGTTAAATGCTTGGCTGCCAAAAACAATCAATTTATAGAGAAGTGCATAGCTTCCAGAACTGTGAATTATTAAATGATGTGTCTTAAATGTTTTCTGTAAAAACACATTGGTGGTTATGTTTGAATGCATGAATCCTGTCTGGTGTAATCATTCTTGCAAATAATTACTTAGTAATGTAAAACTTGTCTCCTTTATTTCTTTTGCTCTCTAAGGACCCAATCCAACTCTCATTAAAGTTAGTGGGAGTCTTTCCAGTGACTGCAGTGGGAGATGGATTGGACCCCAAGATCGAGCAATCTCACAGCAAATATGGAACCACGGGGCCAAATTGTGCTTAGTGACACTGGTACAAATCCAAAATAATGGTAACATTTTCTAAAGTGCCCAAGTGATGTAGGAGTTAGGGCCAGATTTTTAAAGGTATTTATGCACCTAAAAATGCTTGTAGGCACCAAGTGAGATTTTCAATTGCCTAGCTCCCACTGATTTCAATGGGCGGTAGGTGTCTGGGCACTTTTGAAAATCCCACTAGGCACCTATCTGCATCTTTAGGTGCCTAAAGACTTTTAAAATCTAGCCTTAAGTTCCTTAAAGGTAGTTAAGTGCCTAACTCCCATTGATTTCACCTACTTGCTAAGCTACCTCGGTGATTAGTCAGATATAAATATCTAACTAGGTGATAGGACCTTCAGTGGAGTGACTCCAGTTTTATACTAGCAAAACTCAGAGCAGAATTATTTGGCCCACAGTGAGTTAGCTACAAGGTTGGGTTAGACAACACTACAGCTTTCACAGCTGCACCAAGGCAGAAAAAACATTTACATTTTTTTCCAGTGCCGATTTGTGTACTAAACTTTGAATAAAAGTACTGTGAGAGCAAAGTTTCCTCCTGCAAAACTGGGAATGTGATTCTTAGAAAGAAACAATTGTTAAAACATTAAAGATATACCTTAGGTAATCTGACCAAATATTTTGTTCTGTTCAATAAACCAGTTAGCAGTAAATAAAAACTCGGTAAAGAAATAAGCAACTGATTTTGAAGCATAATAATTTCCTACTAAGGAAAAAATTGACACAATGGGTGAAATCCTGGCTGTACTGAGATCAATGAGAGTTTTGCCGTTGACTTCAGTTGGGTGCAGAATTTCACCCAATATGTTTACCGAGGCTGTGATCCTGCATACTGTTATGCACATGCTTAACTTTTATGCATGTGAGCAGTACCATTTAATGTAATGGGATTACTCACGAGTGAAAAATTATTCATGTTTCCAAGTGGCTACAGGGTCAGGAGAAAAGAAAAAAAATCCTTTGTTTGTAACACAAGCAAATAAAAGGAAAGAAATTCAGCTGACCTCTAAGGCTTGTATAAAGAAAGGCACATTAAAGTGAGATCACTTGTTTAGGTGATTAAAATTAAGTGCATAAACAATTGTAGGATCAGGCCCACAGGAAGTAGTTGACAAGGTGCCCCAACATGCCCAGGTGATTTATTAGCGGTTTGCCTTAACTGCGAATTTCCTTATTTTCATTGGCACTTCTCATAACCTTGCTATGATTTAAATAGTTTTTGAATTTGTTTATTTTGGTTTGTAAGTACAGTAGTTATAAATGGGAAAATAAATCAGATAATATAATTGCTCTTTCTTTTCTGGTTTACAATTTAAGTGTACAAAATACAAACCATAATTACTCAATTAACTAATTACATATGTTTTTCTGGCTCATTATTGTTATGAATGGGCAATAATTTGTTAGCGAGACAAGGTGGGTGAGGTAATACCTTTTATTGGACCAACTTCTGTTGGTGAGAGAGACAAGCTTTTGAGCTAACATAGAGCTCTTAGAAGAAAGCTTGTCTCTCTCACCAACAGAAGTTGGCCCAATAAATGATATTACCTCATTCACCTTGTGTCTCTGATATCATGGGACCAACCGGGCTACAACACCACCACATACAGTAAGTTGTTGTCATGTATGGTCTTTTGGGAAGGGAATGTAATCTAGTGGTGATAGCACAGGACTGAGACTGAATTCATGGGTTTTCTTCACAGCTCTTACTGAGTTGCTTAGACATGCTGCTTATTCTGTGCCTGTTTCCCTCTGTAGAATGGGAACAATAATACTTACTATGGTGAAGTCAATGGGAGTTTTGCCTTCAAGGAAGCCAGGAATTCACTCACAGCAGCGCCTACCTCACAGGAGAGTTGTGGGGATTAATTAAAATGTTTAAAGTGCTTTGAGATTCTTGAATAGAAGGTTCTGTATAAGTTCAAAATATTATTAGACTATTTGTTATTCAGGGAATAGTTACACTTTCACTAACTTTATGTTAAAAGGTGTAATTATTGCAGATGAGTGGTTCTCAAACTGCAATCTGTGGTTCATTGGTGATCTGCAGACCACTTCCAAGTTGTCCATTTTCAGATGGTCTAAGAAGCATTTTCAGGTGGTCCAGGTAGGGGCTTTGTCACCATCGTAAAGCATCAGTGTTCAAGCTTTTTATAGCTCAATTCATAACTTTCAATTTCCAGAGGCTTTTTGACCAATTGATTTTTTTTTTAAACTTACCATTTCTGATCTCCCTGTTCATGTATTTCTGTTCCAGGATTTAATTGGTGTAAATTTGCAATTTAACTTCTTGTTAATGCCAGAGTTGGATGGGAGGAGGAGAAGCATGAAGCTTAAAGTGACATGGAGAGATTAGAGATAGTGGGGACTGCAGGCAATGATGAGAATGTCATTACTAATGCATAAAATCCTATATCCAAGGAAGGGGAAATAGTACCACAGGTATCAAAAAGAGAGGTGGGTCATAAACAAGCAGCTGCACCCATTACGTTATCACAAGTTTATTTTTATCTGGTCCACTCACACTGTCTGAATATTATTTTTTATGTAACTGATGGCTATGCTTTCCATTGAGTCAGGATTGAGAAGTTGGTAGGAGAGTTGGCTACAGGAAAATCTCTTCCTTAAGAAACAGTCTATAATATTATCATGTTTGAAAACCAGCGTTGTAGATTATATGTTGCTAAAATTATGTTAAAGTAAAATATGTAATAAAATCCACAAAAAGTAGTTTAATTGCATAATCAATTGCTCACATCCTTATTATTTTTAAAAAACAATACAGTTGGACACTATCATAGAAATTAGAGAGAAAAGATCTTAAGACTACAAGGTCATCCAGTCCATGGATTCTCAGTCTAGGGGTTATGATCACTCTGCCCTTCCTACATTGGAGAATGGGAGGTGTGTCTTGGCTAGATTCCAGTTACTGGTCTTAGGGGGTCCCACTTTAAAAGAATTTGAGAATCATTGATCTAGTCCATTCCTTCAGAGTCAATGCTGAATTTCTCAACCTAGTCTCCAGGGTTTTGCTTTTATTTTTTTGTCTAAGAACTAAGATTTAAAAGGTGAAATTCACCCTTTTGCAGAGGGCCAACTCAAGGGTCTATGCACCACTTAAATCCTATTTTGGGGGATTAAGAGGGACTTAAGTAGATCATAGATCTTGTGCTGGCCCTCTGAACAGGGGTAAATTTTATCTTAACTGCCTATTGTGGGAGAAATCCTTCAAGGAGAAAAACAAAATTGCTTCTGACTTGTTGGAAACCAGTAAAAGCATCCAAAACCATTCAATTCTATTTGTTTTGGGTTTTGAAGAAAGTCTCCCTCCCGATTGGGTTCATGCTGTAATTTATTTTATGAGAACTTGTTACTCTGGGGTGGAGAGAATCATGATAATTCAGGACCAGTTCTTTTATGAAGAGTCTTTTGCCATAATTAGCACTGGTTCCAAAAATGCTGACAAAGCTGAACCACTGCTCATTATGAATCAAAGCTGGACACGGGTAAAGTTTAGTTGGAAACTTACCAGAAAGGTTTTGAAAGCAGAACTATATTTTATGTTCAGTGTTACATTTTTATCTTAGTTTTCTGTCCCTTTTGACTACTGTTATGTTGTTAGATGGATAGAAAGTCATTTAAGAAGTTAGGATAAAGTTAAATTGCCTGACTCAAACAACCAAAAACAAAACTGCATTTTTAATGGGTTTTAGGATTACTCTTGATGGCTAAAATGCTTCTTTGTGACAACCACTTTAAGCGATGTTATATGATAGCACTCAGCCTTGATTCTGCTCATTGACTAAAGTGCTCATCTCTCCTACCAGATGTCACCGTCATCATTGTTTTCAGTGGGGCTCTAAGAATCACCTCATGCAAAGCAAATAGATCCTTCTGGGCATTTCAGCAATATCAAAATCTCTATTAATTTAATCAGATTTATAATAAAGACTGTATTTTCTATTGTCTTAACTAGCTGAACATAGTAATAAACACAAATGATGTAAGCATATGGTGCTGCTGTCAGTCAGAGTTGGCATAAGGTGGCACCACGATGACCTATGTGCATGATATTTATCTGAATACTTACGGTAACAGCAGCAAATAAACATCTGGCAGACTTTTCATAAAGCTCTGGTTCTTTACTGTCTCTTCTCATCAGTTGCTGTCTTTTTAAAGGCAGAGGTCACTTGTTTTCTCTTGGGTACAATGGTGTCTCTATTTTGTGGTATTTTGTCAAGGGTTCTCACTAGCAGTATTCAGATGGTTGGACTCTGTTATGAAAGCTTTTAAACACTTCTGTTCATATCTAAATTGTGAACTGAAAGGTGAAGATTTGTAATGCTTTTTCAGAGAAAAATTAAGGTGAAAGCAAATGACGATCCAGTAGCTGAGAAAATATTACTTAGCCCTTTCACGTATGGAGAGGTTCTTTAGGTCTTGGACATATTCAGCAGAAACATGTCTGCCTAGTAGAGAAATAACTGGAGTCCGAACAGGAGGCATACTTTTGTCCCAGTTAGTCATTGCCTCTCATGCTCCCAGACACCTTCCAGGAGTGGGAAAGCAGGAGGTGCATGCCTGAACACTCCTTTTAACCATGGGACCTGACACCTGCAGGAGAAAGAAAATGGCACTGAGGAACCTCAACCCCTCCACGTGGCCAGAAAGGGAGCACTAACAGACCCTTTTCTCTACCAACCACAGGGATTAAGAGAGGAAGTAGAACCACAGGGAGCCTGTACCACCGCTTCACAGATTAGGGGTGAAATCCTGGCACCATTGAAGTCAGTGGCAAAACTCCCATTGACTTCAGTCGGGCTAGGATTTCACCCCAAGGGTAGCCCCTAACTAATCATTTATAGATCTGTGAGCAGCAGGGCAAGGGCTGAATGGGACTGGGGAAACAGTCTTCCTTTCCCACTTTCGACCGACCAATCAAGAGGGGAAAGAAGGGAGCTGGTCCTGGAAAGGGGGACTTCCCCTAACCTTTCCACACAGAACGGAGAAGGTGGAGAGCGTAACCAGGGAATGTCCGAGAGAGTCTGGTGAGAGTGGACACATATACTGGGTTGCTTTTAGTGACTGCTTTACTGTCTTTTCCAGTCCAGGCTCGATGTGTAAAATGAGTAAACCTGTTTGAGTCAGGGATCCAGTTACAAGAGAGCAGTGCAACATCGTTAACTATTTAGTATTGACCAGCGTTAGAAAGGAATAGAAAATTGAGCTGCAATGGAATTCTGGACTCATCTTAGACTCATACCTGCACTGTAATAAATTGAGGCAGACAAGGGGAAGTGACTCGCTGAAGATCATAGAGGGATAGCCAGTGCTGTAGCTGGGATTTGGACCCAAGATATCCTAGCTCTCAGACTGATGCTCAGATCACTAAGCCACCCCCAGTGATCTGTAGTACTGCTGTAGAAGTTCAAAGTACCATTCTCTCCACTCAGTCTTGGATTGAGGCTGAAGAAGTTCCAGGAAAATAGCCATAGCTGAGGAAGCAAGTTGTGAGAAATTAATAGTTCCATGAGGGGGGCTTTATTGTTGTTCTTTGTTCATTTTCATCATCACCTGATCATTTTGTCTGTATTTTTGTAGTTTTGTGTGTGTGTTTCCACTCTCTTTTCCCTTTTATTGTTTTTTGTTATTTTTTTCCAACTCCTCCATACTGAGAATGGAAGAAAAAATATTGCAACACCAATTTGAATGTTCAGTCTATACCAGATGCTTCTCCTTCTTATTAACCCCAATACTTGTGGGTTCTCCCAGATGATGAAGGCAGCAGTGTCGTAAGCAGTTTGTTTACAACTCTCCCCTATTTGTCATCCACGGTGCTGTCTTGGTGTATGCTCTTATCAATGTTAGTATGTCAATGGGGGGCAGGTCCCAGGGCTCAGGCTCCAGGCTGAGCCTGAATGTCTACACCACAATTAAACAGCCTCTTAGCCTGAGGCTCATGAGTCCGAGTCAGCTGACACGGGCCAGCCGTGGGTGTTTAATTGCAATGTAGACACACACTATCTGTCTAGGACCTGGGAGAGATGTATCTTTGTGATCTCTAGAATGAAGTGATTTATTTTGTCTGTGCAACACAGAGATAATTTAAAGGGAATGTTTTTTGAAAATTGTTTTATTTCATTGTAAGTCTGGCCAAATAAAATATATTTCTGTACAGTCGGGCAGCATGTCAACAGCAATGTAGTTCAAACAATGAAGATAATTTCTTTAACATTTTGAGGTTGCCTACGCTGAGGCAGCATTCTGGGTGGAGGGTAAACACTCTAATAAGAACAGTTTATTTATGTGAATCCCAGATCTCTGCTGCAACTGCTGTTAAATATTCCAGACTACCATCTTTCATCTTCTCCTAGATCATAAAATAAACATTTTTCTCTGTTAGTAGTCACATACTATATATGTGCTGCTGTGCTTGGAATTCGGAGTACTCCATAGTGCACGTCTCTTGAAATAATCCTAGTGTGTGCATCTCAGCAGCAAAACAATGGAAAAGTTCACCAGATGAGAAGCCCTTTTGTGCCATGTAAATAAAGTCCTAAAATAATTTTAAAGTAAAGTTTTCAATTTGAATTGGCATTTCTGAACCTTCACTGGTGCTTATAGCCATTTTGCCTCATTTATGACCCTGGCAGAGTTGAAGCCCAATATGTGAGACACTGAAATGGTTCATATTTCCATTAATATGAATTCTAGAATTAAAAGAAAAATTAAAGGACAATACTGTAGCCATTTATTATTCTTGTGTGAAGCTTGTGTCTGTTGGCATGGGCAATTAGTGATGTAACTGTGGTAATGTGGGGTGGCGGGAATAGTTATTTACTGGTGTTGCATCAGTTAGTTGTAATGAGGGGAAAACAGACACTCAGATACCCAGGGAGTAAAGAGAAATATAGCATTTCAGAGAAATTAATTACAATACACCCTTATTCCTAAAATGTGGCTTAAGGGAGAGCTAAGCAATTGGGCCTTGTGCTAGCATTTACACAGGGATGAATTTCACCCAATATGAATAACTGCCTTTTATTTATTTTGTTTATCCTCCAGTCCTTCTGCATAGTAGGATGTGGCCATTCCTAACAGAGTGTTATTCAAATAGGATTTTCAGACAGGCACCAACTTTTAAGCTAAATGCTGAGGACAGTTTTTGTAGCAAATTTAATACATTACTTGAATGTGAATCAGTAAATTGGTTTTATGGATTTTTTGGATGTTCATAAGCAATCTACTGTGACTTTTTTATATGCCGTAGTTCAGAACTGGTACTTCACATTTATGAAGCAAGCCACATTAAAAAATAAGCTATTTGGTAATGAGTGAGACATAAATTAATTTTTTCATCAGCTATTCGGTTTGGAGTGGAATACCTGATAATTACAGGTATTATATGGTTTACAACTGCATTTTATAACTGATATCCTATTCATTGCAACATGCTGCTGCAGCTTTTGCCACTGATTCACCATTAACTTTATTTGTATACTATGCATTTAATGTAACATAATTATCAGTTTGTTTAATAATTTTAAGTATTGGAATTTTAAAAATTAACACGTCTAGCCTGTTCTCTCTCTAATGCCAAAGACTTTGTCAAAGAATATCAAGATAAGTAAATTAACATTCTCTGCCTTTTAATTTTGTTTGCAAATGTATTCTTATTACTTTAGGGCCTTTAGAAATTATATGAAATGTATAAATGCCAGTTGTTATTTCTATTACAATCTGCTATCTTCATTGATTTAATTTAAGGAAAAAAATTCTGGCATTGAATATTGATTTATGAAATATGCGTGAGTTCATCTCTGTGGTTTGAAATAATTTGGATACATATTTTTTAAAGCAAAAAAAACCTCTGAAGCAAGATTTTCTTGAATACATTTTCAGATATAAACTCAGAAATGTAAAATATATATTTTTTCCACTCAGATGTTTATCTTTCTAGATATTTCATGTTTTTATCTTGATTGTTACTGGTTCTAGTTAGTAATGTATATGTGATATTTGCTATTTTCGTGGTAAGTGTGCTTCTGTTCAAGTCTGATGAATTGGCAGATGGGTATTATGAAGTTAGATGCTTAATAGTTATGATTTGTTTCTCATATGCTATGCCAAATCAATATTTTCTTAAAATGGGATTGGACTTAGTTCCAAGATATTAATGGACACAAAATACTTAACCAAAATGCGTTCTGAATCTAGCATAAGCATTTGACATTTCAAGTAGTTATTTTGTAGATATATCAGGCCAAATTCTGTCATTGCTTCAGCATATGCAACTCTGATGAACCTCAGAGAATTTGTATAGGAATAAACAATTTATTTATTCAGCATTTGCATATTCGCTGAACCAAGCAATAGTGTTCTTAGTGGCCAAGTGGCGCTCTCAGAGCCCACTGCTCAATTTGGTTCGCAGGTACTCCTCCATAATGTGTATTATTGTTTGATCTGCACTGGAGCTGCAGCTTGGATTGTCTCAAAGACCCCAATGGTGCTGGTTGGCTGCACAGGGGTCTTGCCCAGTCAGGAATCAGTTAAGAAGGGTCCACTGACGCTGTGGCAGGTCGAAGCTGGGCGGGTGAGGAGTAGGGTCCGTGACAAGGAAATGATTGGTGTTTGGTGTTAATCACCAGTCTTACTACCAAACAGACTCTGCTGTCACGTGCTGGCGTGGCAGCCTTGACCACAGTGGGTGTCATGATGAAAGATGTGTAGTTGGTGGGCTAAAATGGTCGTTGAATAAGGGCAAGCTTGGGTTGGCACATACCTTCTCAAGCAGCTTGCCAGTTGCATTCTTCCTCCTGATGTAAGGGGGGGCAGTGTGGCTCAGAACTGGAATCTATGGAATCGTTCCTGTGATGATGCACATAGTTGAGTTGCATGTCAAGAAGTTGGGTGTGTGACGACCAACTCCATACTGGTACGCAGTACTCTGCTATTAAGTACAAGATGTCAAGGGCTGAGATTCTTAGGGTTGGAGCATCCACTCCCCATGAAGAACCTGCCAGTTTGCTGAGAAGGTTGTTGCACATCTTGATCTTCCCTGCTATCTTGCTCAGGTGGCTTTTGTATGTCAGATGACTGGAAAAACATATGAGTGGGTTACGCCAGGGATCTGTTCTGTCCCCAACCTTATTCAATCTATACATCAATGACCTGCCACCAACCCAGTCACGGAGTTCATCTATGCAAACAACAACCACTGCAGGCTCCAGGCGCCTTTCTCTGAGTTGAAGAAGACTCTGAGTGATGATGCTGCAAAGCTGGCCAACTACTGCAAGACCTGGTGCCTTCAGCCTACGCCTTATTTCCAGTCTGAATTTCTCTAGCTTCAATTTCCAGCCATTGTTATTCTATAGCTTCACAATATTGACAGCCTGAAGCATTCAAAAATCTTAAATCATGATCCAGAAAATCATGAGTGACTTAAAAATCATGACATTTTAAAAAGTGGGTTTGAGTCTTTTATTTGCTCTCTTGTTTTTCAGACTTTAAAGTTCAGGTTCTTAAGCTTTTTCTTTGCATCCATGAGAGCTAGAAACTTTTTTTTATTTTTTCTTAGTTTTTTAAATGAAATCTGAGATTCTCAAAATCACAGGACTTAAGAACAGGCTTTACGAAAAATATCAACTATCATGAGACTCATGATAAAATCGGAGAAGTTGGAAAGGCTGCCTTTAACTAAAAACCGAAATCATATTGGAAAAAAATGGTATTTATATGCAGATTAGTCCACATTTAAAATGACCTGTTTAGTATTAACCTGTCGGATTATGCTTAAATATCACGGAGGCCAGACTATCCCTCCCATGTGAAAAGCTCTAGAAAGGGACTGTTTATTTGCCTATCTCTGTGAGGAATCCTCCAATTACTCAAAATTGTGTCTTAATGCAATTATGTGCAGTTATCCCTCAAAGGAGGGGTGGGAACACATAGATGTCACTTCAAATAAGATGCCCCCAAACCTGGCTGATCCCCTGGGATCTGTGATAAGCCAGTTTCATCAATGTAGAGGCCCTGTACCAGCCTTGGTGCCTATGCAAGACTCTCCTTTAGCCACAGCAGCTGTTAGGGGAGCTGTAGAAAACTGAATATGGGTCATGGAATGTATGGGGCCAGTGGAATGTGTGTAGGGTTGCTAATTTTGGTTGGACATATTCCTGGAGGTTTCATCACATGACAAAAATTTTAATTAAAGAATAATCTTTAATTCCTGGAGACTGACTATCCTGGAGGTTTGGCAACCCTAAATGTGTGTTCTCTTGTTTTAACTATACCTCTTCCCCCCACCCCTGTAAACCCCACATTGTACAAAGGAGTTCTGCAGAGCAGAGGCGATGACTTCCTGAGTTCCGGAGGGTGCTTGACCCCTGCTCCACCCTAGACCCCCCCCCACTCCACTTCTTCCCCCAAGCCCCTGCTCCGCCTCTGCCCCCACCTCTTCCCACCTCCACCCCCTCCCTCCCCTCCAGTGCCTCCTGCAGGTGCTGAACAGATGATCATTGGCAGGTGGGAGGCGCTAGTGGGGTTAGGGGAGGAGCTAATCGGCGGGACTGCCCGAGGATGCTGAGCACCCACTATTTTTTTACCCTATGCTGGGGAGGGCAAGATTTTCAGCTAGTAGAAATTGGCAGAGCAAGGCAGATTTACACCAGATGAAGATCTAGTCCCTTCATGTGTAGCTCTAGGGGCACAAACTGTCCACATATGACCACTAACAGCAATCACACATACTATTTTTCATGCATTTTAACGTACACATGGCATAGGCCCAAATAGGGCTATTTGAAACAGTGCTGTTAATATTTACAGTGTTTCATGGCTTTTACTGATTTAACAAGGCCTTTATGACCTGATATCTCAGGCCATTAAGAATATTTCACGTTGCCTAATGCCAGAGAGAGCTGGTGGAGACTCCCCCCACTCCAGGCCGGGAAACACCTTGGCAGCAGAAAGATGGCTGAGGTGGTTCTACTACCTACTCTGCCAACTTCCCCCTACCCCTGGCATAAAGGGAAGAAGAAAATCTATTGGGAGCGGGAGGTGGGCAGTGGAGGGGAGGGAGGTTTGGTAAAGCAAGCTGCATTGTGCCCAGTCCTACAGTGGCGCTCCCCTAACTTGCACCAAGGCCCTGATTCAGGAAATCATAGAATATCAGGGTTGGAAGGGACCTCAAGAGGTCATCTAGTCCAACCCTTGCTCAAAGCAGGACCAATCCCCAACTATCCCCAAATCATCCCAGCCAGGGCTTTGTCAAGCCTACCCTTAAAAACCTCTAAAGAAGGAGATTCCATCACCTCCCTAGGTAACCCATTCCAGTGCTTCACCACCCTCCTAGTGAAAAAGTTTTTCCTAATATCCAACCTAATCCTCCCCCACTGCAACTTAAGACCATTACTCCTTGTTCTCATCTTGTACTACCGAGAACAGTCTAGATCCATCCTCTTTGGAACCCCCTTTCAGGTAGTTGAAAGCAGCTATCAAATCCCCCCTCATTCTTCTCTTCTGCAGACTAAATAATTCCAGTTCCCTCAGCCTCTCCTCATAAGTCATGTGTTCCAGCCCCCTAATCATTGTTGTTGCCCTCCACTGGACTCTTTCCAATTTTTCCACATCCTTCTTGTAGTGTGGGGCCCAAAACTGGACACAGTACTACAGATGAGGCCTCACCAATGCCAAATAAAGGGGAATGATCTCATCCCTCGATATGCTGGCTATGCTCCTACTTATACAGGCCAAAATGCTCTTAGCCTTCTTGGCAACAAGGGCACACTGTGGACTCATATCCAGCTTCTCATCCACTGTAACCTCTAGGTCCTTTTCTGCAGAACTGCTGCCTAGTCACTCGGTTCCCTAGTCTGTAGCAGTGCATGAGATTCTTCCGTCCTAAGTGCAGGAACTGTCATCAGTTCTCTGAGACCATCACTCCTCCATCTGACTGGAGAATTAAAGTCTTAATGACATTTTAACATATATTTTTGTTGTGACTTTGTTAGCTGATGTGAGAACCTGTTGCAGAGACTCTCTCTTCTTTTTTCTTACTACTTCATCCATATTAAAGCTAAGAGTCTAGTTGCTACTTGGAAGATGTGGAGAGTAAGATCTGGAAAACCCTCTAATCAGTACACACAAATGCACTTACTAGGTGCACTAATTTTGGGTTCCTCCTCTTCTTTCTCCTCCCTCAGCCCTGCCAAAGAAACTATGAATATTAGATAGTAAATTAATATTTGAATATAACCAATATTGATTTTTGTATATTATATATAAAAAGACTTGTGTGTATATAGAGAGACACTGCTAAAATACCTGTAATCACTACAACAAAAGTAGCCGCTCATGCTGTTTTGCTGAGACGCACTCATAGTATGTTTAAAATAAAACCCACTGAAACGATCCAAATTTTCTTTGAGTTCGGAGCAGGCGAAGGATAGTATCCCTGTCATTCCCACCTCCTGTTCAGTCTTTTCAGTGAGATAGGGTTGCCAACCCTCCAGGATAGCCTGGAGTCTCCCAGAATTGGCATCAATCTCCCGGTGACTATTGAAAGCAAAATGGGAGATTTTAATACGACATTTACAAAAAATGACATTACATCATGTTGGGGGGGAAAAAAATCTCCCGGAATAACTTCAGTCAGAGTTGGCAACTCTACAGTGGGATGGAAACTGACAATCTCTGCTTTTGAGATTAGGAGCTCCTTTGTTAACCTGCACTCTATGGCACTTTTGAGAGAAATGTTGGTTACACAGCTCCTTGTGCCCTCTCGCTCCCATTTTTGCTGGTAGACCATCTCCACCTCTGCCCCTCTACCCTGTTCTGTCTTCTTGATGGGATGGAAAGACTGCAGTTGAGTCCTGGAAGATCAGCATTTTGTAAGATTTTTGACCTTAGCAAATATAGCTGCACATTATGCTTTCTCTCACTTCCTTTACCTCTCTCCTTTATTTAGCATTGTTTAGCAGCTTGTTATAGACCGAACCTTTTAAAATGGAGATTACTATTTTAACTGGGTTTTATTCTTGAGAAGCATTTGTTTACTAAGGCAGTGTCTGAGCATTTTATCTGGGCATATTGCCTCCCATGCTTTCAGGTCTCTTTTTATTGGTGAAAGCAGACTTTATGTCTTAAATACTGCTTCATTTAGGATGAGCAATAGCTCATTCAGCTGATGCTATTAGGTAATTGGCTATCTGGATCTGCATTTGCTGTATAGAGAAAAAAAGAGCTATTGTTTGTTATCTAATGATCCCAAAAAGGTGAAATCAAGATAACTCATATTACTAAACATTTTAAATTCTTGTTTTGGAGAAATTATATTGATATTGTGCTATAATATAGTGTGTGCTGGGTTGATCATTCTTTTACTCAATTTAAGTGCACAACTGTCAAGTGAAGGAAGTACCTTGAAATATTCATTTGAAAGCATGTTTCCAGTGTACAACATGTAAATATATTCCTTTAGTTCCTATAATTTTCTGTGGTTTGTGTTTAAATAGTCTTATTGTTTTTATCATGCTCTGTGAAGCAACCTGTCCCATCCCTTTCAGATGTTTAGAAAAATAGACATCCTTTCAAGATCAAATCAACAGATGAGAAGAGTAAATGAGGTTCCTAGGTAACCTGGGAATATGAATTCATCAGCAGTTACCTCACTGGAAGACAAATTGGGGTGGAGATGGGAGGGGACCCTTGTACAGGGGGAGGGATAGCTCAGTGGTTTAAGCATTGGCCTGCTAAACCCAGGGTTGTGAGTTCAATCCTTGAGGGGCCATTTAGGGATCTGGGGCAAAAATCTGTCTGGGGATTGGCCCTGCTTTGAGCAGGGGGTTGGACTAGATGACCTCCTGAGGTCCCTTTCAGCCCTGATATTCTATTCTACTGGAAAAACAGATCTTAAGAACTGAGGATAATATTCAGGGGCTCATTTGTGGCTTTGCCATGAGCAAGGATCACTACATTTGTTGCATTGGCCCTGGAGCAGACTGGAAGGCCGATAGAGAGACTGAGAGTTACAATGTGTCTTCGGGGTTCCCCTTGCTTTGTAGGAGCAGTTCTGCGTGCCGGGTTATAGGTCCTTCATTCTCTCAACACTCATGTATACTGGGTGGAATCAAGACTCTGCCCATTTCATGTCCATCACACTTGAACAGTGGGTGGTGGAGACATACAATTCAAGAAGGCTGCTCATCTTTCTAGATTAATAGATTTAAAAAATGTTGAGGCCAGAAGGGACCATTGTGATCATCTAATCTGACCTCATGTATATCATAGGCCATTGGATTTCCCTGACTGAATTTCTGCTTCAACTTCAATAACTGGTTTAACTAGAACTTGTCTTTTTTTAGAAAAAGATCCAATCTTGATTTAAAAAATGTCAGTGATGGAGAATCTACCCCAACCCTTCGTAAGTTATTCCACTGGTTTATCACTCTTATTGTTAAAAAATTGTGTCTTATTTCTAGTCTGAATTTGTCTAACTTCCAGGCATTGGAGCTATTTATACCTTTGTCTCGTAGATTAAAGGGCCCTGCTCTGGTATTTGCAATTTCCCTCCTTAACTGCCTTATATGGCCAAACAAATAGAGCCACAATCTGGCATGAGGAGAACACATTTCTTCTTGCACATAGCTAACAATGTGAATACAGCATCGAACTAATATTTGCAGAATTATTTTATATTTTGTAAGAAAAAAAAACAAGTTTTTCTACTATATGATAACTATTTTTGTAGCTACATGAAATGTCTTTATTGAAACCATGAAAACAGGTAAAACTTGTTTGGTTTCACCGTAGAATAGAAATGTGCCTGAATCTTGAAATAATACTTTGTAGTAAAAATGTGTTGAAATCTCAGCAAGCTGGTCAAATTTCGCCTGGTTTTGAGAAATTCTTTGGCTTGAATCTTTATTTCCCAAGGCCTCTCCACCCAACAGGTCCTTTTTTGATTGCCCTTCTTGGGAGAAGTCTTGTGGCTAGTTACCACCTGGTCTTTCAGTGTGTTCTGAACACCAGCTGAAAACCTCTGCCTTTCCTGGGCTCTTCATTGGGCAGCTTATTGATTTCCTTCATTCTTAAATCTTTTTAGGCATTGGCCTACACCTCTCCCCAAACCATCCTCCTGCTACAGATCTTCATGAGGTAAGAGTCCTTTCTGATCCACTTCCCTTAATTCTTCTTCATCAGAATGGCAATATTGGTTCCTGCTGTCGCCAATGGACTAAGATTTTTACCACACTCTACGGCCTGATTTGATGTACTCAGGAGGGCGCTGCATGGAAATATGGAAACTTCAGCCTTATAGCTCTTTTGAACCTCCTGCTTCAATGCTTGAATGTGTTCTGATTTTTGGAGTTCATTTCAGGCTTTTTTGGTCCAGCTTTTTATGTCCTCTTCTAGCAGTGTGTGCACTTTGTTACTGGTGGTTGATATAGATCTCCAGTGATGTATGTGTTTTATTTTTCATTTGTAATACACTGATTATGTTTCTTGTCTTGCAATATAATTCCCATCCTTGCCTTCTCTGTTACTCTTGAGGTAGGTAGTAAGTTTTCGTTTTTGTCTCTTGTCTTCACCAGCAGAAAAAGATATGTTTCCTGAGGCACACAGTCTTGTAGCTTCAGTGCCCCACTTCCCTTCTTGTGTAAGGAACAGAAATGTGGAAGAGAAAAATGTGAGTAGTCCAGAAGCAGGTGACCCTAGATTGCTCTCTGTATTAATAATGGTTCTGAATGATTGCCAACATATCCTTAGTGACTGACAAAAAATGAAATAGATTTGGACATCTGTATGCTTAAAATAAATACAAACATCCTGAATAAGATAAGCAAGCAAGGTTATTTTCTATTTCACTGGAAATGCTTGAGATGAAATGCAGCAGTTTGAATGCTGATGATTCCATATGTGCAGAGACAAACGCTTCCTTTAGAGAAAAGTTAATAAAATGTGCTTCAGAAGTGGAAACTAGGATAATCCAGAAGTGTGTCTGCTGCATGCAGCTTCTCTTGACACATGTATGCAGTCTTTATTAAAGCCTAGCACATTTAGGAATCATGCTACTCCATTGCCCAGCTAGCATTTTGAAAATGTATCATGGTAGTTTAAAACTATGTGCAATGATTGCACAATAATTTACACTGTAAAGAAGGAACAGCATTTCTATTACCCTCCTTTTTTCATGCCTAAATTACATTCTTGCTCTTGAGCCTGAGCAAACGTGTTACATTCTTTTGCTTAAGAAATAAAATAAATCCACATCAAACAAAATGTGTTTGCTGTACGTTTTTTTTTCTCTTTCTGGACTCTGTTGCTCAGATTGGGTTGAAATGTTCAGTTCCACTTTATAGCAAAACCACAGTTTTGTAGCTTTTTCCATAGTGAATTACAGATCAGTTGTGCTTTCAAGGTTGACAGACATGGACTTGGTTAGAGTATTGTATCTTTCTTAAGTTGGGTTCCTTATGTTCCACTGTAGCAAAAACTGACTTGCCAAATATTTTTATTGGCTTGTCACCTTTACTGTTGTAAAAAACATTAAATTGAGAGTCTATTAAAACCAGATTCTAAAAAGCCTGGAATTCTTAAATATATGTGGAGTGCTATGTATGGGGTCAATTTAGTTGTCCTCAAAATTAGATAATCTGGAGCATCACGTAGGAAACATAGAATGTTGTGTGCAGAATTCAGTAAGGAGAGAACAATGCAAACTTGTCAGAGTCATAACAAAATCAAAATTTAATTTTTATGAATATGAAATACTGTGGAACACTTTAATGAAAAACAGTTATGCTGAAAAAACAGAGTATAGTGCAAAATATTTGGATTGTTTGTATCCAGTATGGTACCAGGGCCCGGTAATTTAAAAATTTTTGGTAGACTTATGCCTGTTTAAAAATGTTAAAGATGGCCCCCATGTACAGTCTTTGCAGGTGCTGCTTCAGAATGCTCTTGTGAAAAGTGTATATGATTAGCTGGAATGTCTGGCTGTAAATAAGGAAATAAAATCTTTTCTATACCAGCGTTCAATAACACATTATTTATTGTAGCATAATAGTACTTAGCACATTTTAATGAATCAGCTGTTGCTAAATGCTACTGCATTGTGGTATCTGAGATATCACAATTTTCTTCTACTTAGAATATGAAATAACATTTGTAAATGTATTATATTAGTTAGCAATTGCTTTCTGTTTCAATGGTGACCATTTTACATACAATATATAGGGGGATGTTATGGTTGCCTGTTTAGAAATGGGAAAACAGAGATATTGAAATTAAATGATTTTTAGGGCTTGTTAACCCAGGAAAGTTAATCCAAATTAACTAAAGGTATGAATGTAAAATAGGTTACTTAAACTATACTAAACCGCTGTGTGGATGTTCTTACTCATAATTAAGGTGGACTCGACTTGGTTTAGTGAATTAAGATAAACTAAATTAAGGCCACTTTGTGAATTAAATAAACCAAATTAAGGCCACTTTAATTCTGAATGAGTGTGTCCATACAGGCGTTTAATGCAATGTAACTAATCCACATTAAATTTATGCCGTTTGTTAATTTGGGTTAACTTTCCTGAGTGTCCCTGTGTAGACAAGGCCTTAGTCTCATTTGCCAAGATTAAGAACTCTGAGGACATAGTATGGAAAGCTCTTGCATGATAATGTCTTTGAATCTATGCATTGTGTAGCATAAAGAGTTTACTAACGGCACTTCTTTCTCCTTAATGGAAGGCTATCCTTATGGATTCTTTTTGCATGTGTCTACATATTGTATTTTCCATAAAGGCTCCATCTTAGGTCTATAGCTGCCTTTTCATTCTTTATTTCCATACTGATCTTTTGGTTTTACTCTCCTGTTTCTTCCGCCTTTTTGACAGTTTTGGATTGAAACTGAATAAGATGTCTTGATAACCGTTTCCTGACACCAGATCTTTGTACAGTACTTCCATTTGTATTGTATTTGGACTCCAAGATGTTGTATATGGAAAAATAATAAAATGCAAAGTTTAAAAAACATTCTCTTTCAGTGAGACTATAAACGCCACCTTCCTTACAGCCTTGTTTTCTAATCCTTTCAAAATACTTCCCTTCCATTACAGCAATCATGAGTTGAACAGACTTTCACATTGTACATAGCTGTTTTTTCCTGCTGTTTCCATATGCACCAGACATTATGCATATGGATCAAAAAGTTTTCCTCAAAATCTGGCATACTTCTTAAAACAAATACAAGAAGCAATGCAAAGCAATATAATTTCCTTTAGTGAGATTATTCAAAAATGTAAAGTTTCATATGTGCATAAGTGTTTGCAGGATCAGTGTCTTAGGGTCTAGTGTGTTTATACAAAACATAGAGGGTGCTTCTATAGTTTTGTTGCTATCTTTTGTGATATATATCAAAACCATTGTTTTGGGTTGTTGTTTTTTTTTCACTCTACTGCCCCTGCTGCCTCAGCAGTAATTTCCTGAGAGGGAAAGCACTGTGAGGCAGTGCTGACCAGTAGTGTTCAAAAAAGAAAGTAAATAATAACAATCGTGTTAATTTCTACTCCCATCTGAAAACCTGCAAAGAAATCTGGTGCATGATGCGTTACAATTAACAGCCAGGGACTTGGGTTTTGTCAAAGGTATGACAGTGGCATTAAAATAAAATTTGACAGCATCCACTGGGGCCTGGTCCATACTAAGGGTATTTAGGATGTGTCTGCACAGCAGCTGGCAGGTGTATTTCCCAGCTTGGATATATACAGATACACTCTGTGCTAGCACTGCTCGAGCTAGCACCTAAAAATAGCAGTGTGGCTGTGTTGGTAGCAGGCAGCAGCTCAGGCTAGCTGCCTGAGTACGTACCTAGGGGATTGGACAAAATTGCACTTGGATGGATAGCCCAAGCTGCCACCCATGCCAGTGTGGACACACTGCTATTGTTAGGTGCTAGCTTGAGCAGAGACAGTGCACATGTATTTATCTGATCTGAGAATTACACTTGCCTTAGGGAAATCCCCCACTTAGCACCATTGCCACTGGTGCAATGCCCACAGTCAGAGCTAGTATAGGCCAGTGATATGCATTTTTACCATCTTCTCATCTAGACCTATTCTGAGCTGGATTGGACAATGTTGGGTGGTGTTAACACTCCAACCAAATCTCCAAAGTGGGAGATTTCCCCTTACTGTAGTGTTAAATACACAGAATGACAGAAAGCAAATATGTCTTTGTAGCAGAAAAAAGTTAGATAACTGGGCTAGACAAGAATGCGTGTTGTGTCAGTTTTGAGGACCTGTTGCCACCAGGTATGTCAAGTCAGCTGAGGTAATCTGAATAGCAGTCAGAGCATAAAAAAGATTCCAGATAACCGTGCTATATGTGGGCTTATGGTCTTGGAGCACTTCTGAGGGCAGACAATAAATCAAAGTGAGGAAATTAAGAATGAGTATGCACCATTGAGCCAAGAAACACTGGAAGACCCACAGTCAACAAGACACTGCAGGACAGACGTGTCGTAAGTGAATCTGCAGTGTCGTCATAAACTCCTGGGTGATGACTAATTAGTGAGGAGGGATTTGTGAACAAAGGGAATAAATGACTAAAAGAAAATCATGAATGGAAAAAGTAGGCCTTTATATTAAGGTTCTCATGTTTCTTCTGCTAAGTGAATAAAGGTAATTCTCATGATAAATGTAAGGTGTCCAGTTTTACATGTAAATATCTTTTCAAATACTTTAATGATTTTCCCCCTAACCTATTATATTTATTAGGTAAGTGTTCGTGAATTATAAAAGATCTTGATGTCACATTTTGATACAAACCAAAACCACAAAGAAGTTTTACAGGTTTTTTTTTTTTTATTATTGTTTAAAAACAAAATTACTATGCTGTTGAAATTTCCTTAGGTATAGTTAGTTACTCCATTTGCTATTTCATTCCTTCTTATTTAATTATGATTTCAAAAAGATCTTTTGGAGGCATTGAGGCATTCTTCCCAGCTGAATGGCAGCAAAAGGACACAGGCATCAGGCTGTTGAATACACTGAGGGGAACACGTATGTTTGTAAACGAAACAAGGGGCTAGAGGCTTAAGCCTAGTCCTTGGCTCTGGCACAGAGTTGCTTTGCGACATATTACTACACCTAAAGTTGATGTAGCCAGCTATGGGAGGATCAGCCCAACGTCGGTGGTTGTGGCAAGGATAAGATAGCATGGTGATTCTCATGACCTTGCTAATCCTCAGCTGCTTTGCCGCCTTTGCAGCTGGCAAAACTTTCTGCAAAGTTTACTTTTTTGGGGGACATCATTGAGACGTAAAGCTAAGTCTGAAAACTGTGGGTCTAATTCTTCCCTGTCACTCTTGACTTATAATGGTCTAACAGAGGGGAGAATCAGGCCCTATATCTAATGTAAATTATAAAACAAATAGTACAAAAGCCTTTTTGGGGGAGAGTTTAATTTTTCTCTACTGCCTTAGGGCCTGCCGATGCTAGATGATATACAAATGTAATAAAAGAGTTCCTGCCCTAAAGAGCTTACCATCTGAATATATGACAGGAGACAATAGATAGATATTGTTGCAACCTAGCCTGGTACCCCTCTATGCAGTCAACAGTCTGTTGTGAGTGGACCCAATAACGGGGTTCTGCATGCTTCCAAGCCAATTGAGCATGTGCAGAGTCTAGTTGCTGTTTCTAGCTCTGCGACTCTAGGGTATATTCCTAAGCTCAGACCTCTTGTCTGATGCCCTTCTGGGACACAGGACTCTGCCATCCAGCCCTTCCTGTGAGTCCAAAGTTTGTTAGAATTTTAGGCTAGGCAGTCTCTTCTGCCAGTCCTCCTTATGTGCAGTGATGGTTGACCCCTTGAACAGAGCAAAACTCTGCTCTTAGGTAGGGTCTCTGTCTCCTGTCCAAGTGTTCCCCTGTGTGTCCAGAGGTCGGCAAAGTTTCAGAAGTGGTGTGCCAAATCTTCATTTATTCACTCTAATTTAAGGTTTCGCGTGCCAGTAATACATTTTAATGTTTTTAGAAGGTCTCTTTCTATAAGTCTATAATGTATAACTAAACTATATTGTATGTAAAGTAAATTAGGTTTTTAAAATCTTTAAGAAGCTTCATTTAAATGTAAATTAAAATGCAGAGCCCCCTGAACCGGTGGCCAGGACCCGGGCAGTGTGAGTGCCACTGAAAATCATAGGCCATAGATTGCCTACCCCTGCTCTAGTCCCATCCTTCAGTTATCCTTACTTTGCCTGCAAGCCTCTATCTAGAAAAAACATTGTTCCACAGGGGTGGGCCAGGAGTTGAGAGACAATCAAAGACACTGGCTCCAGATTGCAGTCTTGATGGCTACTCAGTGCTAGTTCCTCAAGGAGGTGTTAAGTACCTTTTCTGGCCAGGGCAGCTTTGTTTAGTACAATTCAGTAGACTTACATTGGGCAAGTTTAGATGTCTGTTCAACAAATAATACAAGATGGATCTCATAATTTGATACAGACATATCCCACTTTGTCACAGATGCAACAGACATGAAGAGAACAAGATATAGTGAGGAAATTATGCTTAGTGTGATAAGCAGCGGGCACTGCACATCAGTTGCCTAGCCAATATCAACTGTTATGTAAACATCATGACAGAGCTGAGTTTTAGGGAAGGATTTGAAAGAGGACAATGTTGTGGCTTTGCAGATTTTTAAAGGGATTTTAAATGATAATCCAAGCGGGAAAAATGTTTATAATAATGAATTTTCAGTCTGAACTGTAGCCTTCCCAACTTTAGCACTGCATAGACAAAACATTAAAATGTGTTTTCATTTTCTGTCTCCTTCTCTTTGCTCCCCTTTTCACAAATCTCTCTGAATGTAGTAATTTTGCTGTCTGCTTTCCTTTCTATTTCTTAACTTGTGTTTTATTTTAATCTTTTCTCGGTTGCCACCTTTCTGCTCATATTTTTACAATCTTTCATTGACAAACCCACATTAGACTTTTGAATTCAGATGTTTGGGTGGCTTCAAAATTAGATAAAAGGAGTTTGCCCTTCATATAACAATCACTAGCAATTTTGAATAATGTCATTATTTCAGAATTCAGAGTGGTAGTCATGTTAGTGTGTATCAGCAAAAACAATGAGGAGTACTTGTGGCACCTTAGATACTAACACATTTATTTGGGCATAAGCTTTCATGGGCTAGAACCCACTTCATCAGATGCATGGAGTGGAAAATACAGTAGGAAGATATATATAGCAGTACATGAAAAAATGGGAGTTGCCTTAGCAAGTGGGGGGTCGAGACAATTCAATTAAAGTGGGCTATTATCAACAGGATGAAAACTGTGGCTGAATCTATTCAAGTTGAAAACTGTGGTTGCTCTGAAGGGGACAAATACTGCCTCCCCTCTGAGAAAGAGTCCATAGAGAACGCTGTAAAAGGAGGCACACAGAGTTTTCTTATATAGGGTTTTCCAGCACTGGGGAGAACTGGACACACATGTTCATATAATTATTGATAATACTGAGAAACGGTTGCTGTTCACATGCATAAAAAGTACATAAGAACATAAGAATGGCCTTGCTGGTCAGACCAAAGGTCCATCTAGCCTAGTATCCTGTCTTCCGACAGTGGCCAGTGCCACATGCCCCAGAGGAAATGAACAGAACAGGTAATCATCAAGTGATCCATCCCCTGTAGCTCATTGCCAGCTTCTGGCAAACAGAGGCTAGGGACACCATTCCTGCCCATCCTGCCTAACAGGGCCGGCTCCAGGCACCAGCTGAGCAAGCTGGTGCTTGGGGCGGCAGATTGTTCGAGGCGGCATTCTGCCCAATCCTAGGGCGGCATGGTGGCTTTTGTTTTTGTTTTTGTTTTTTTTGTTCTGCTCCGGCCGCCCTGTAGGGGGCAGTGGCGCGGAGAACCAGAGCGTCCTGCAGGGCAGTCCTCTTCCTTCCCTCCCCACCGACCGGAGCGGAGCCCTCACGGCAGGAGGCGGCGCAGCGGGAGGGGCCGTGTGGCAGCGCCCCTGCTGTAGCCCTGGCCGCCCCTTCTCTCTCTCTCCCGCCCGCTCCCTCCTCCTCCCCCCGCAAGCCGGTCCTCCTGCACCCGCGCTCCGGCCGCGCCGCAGAATTCTTTTTTTTTTTTTTGCTTTGCCATTCTGGCCACCCCGTTTTTTTTGTTTTTTTCTTGCTTGGGGCGGCCAAAAAGCCAGAGCTGGCCCTGCTGGCTAATAGCCATTGATGGACCTATCCTCCATGAATTTATCTAGTTCTTTTTTTGAACCCTGTTATGGTCTTGGCCTTCACAACATCCTCTGGAAAGGAGTTCCACAGGTTGACTGTGCGCTGTGTGAAGAAATTCTTCATTTTATTTTTTTTAAACCTGCTGCCTATTAATTTCATGTGTTGACCCCTAGTTCTTGTGTTATGAGAAGTAGTAGATATCATTGTTGATTTAAAGTTGCATGGTTATGGCTGAGAGTTGGATTGAATCTCCATTATATGAATTTAGAGTCTGACTCTGCATCCACGTGTTAAAGTCTTATTGTTTCAATAAAAATTTTGTATGTTGGATAGCTTCAGAATCGATCCCTTAGGAAGTACAACTCATTGAATGTCCAGGTCAAAGCTGTTAATGTGCTAGTGGCTTTTGAATATAACTGTAAGTTCTGTTTATTTTTGACTTCATTCAGTCTCATTTGACCATATGTAAGAAAATTAATTAATTAGAGTTTATTACACACTATAAATTATACATTTGATGGGCTTTAAATTTACAATACCCATGTTTGACATGAGGTACCTTATGCTAAATGCAGAAAACTGCCTGGTAACTTTCAGCGTGCCTCTTTAATAACTTATTATTAATGAAACTTTGGTTTTAGTATCAGGCTTCTCAAAAGTAAAAAAAAAGTCAAAGAATTTAAAAAAAGAAAGAAAAGAAAACTAAGAATGAATTTTAATCTAGGAATATACTAGTTATAGGGTGTGTTTTAAATCTATGTAATTAAAGGCTTTGAATGGGTTAGAAAGTAGCTTTAGTCATGGGATTTCTGATTGGAGTATAGTCATGGAGTATGCACAGTAATATGGATTTTTTCCTACATTGATCAGATGAGAGACAGTAGAGTGAGTAGTGATGAAAGTACTTTGGCGTCCAAGTCATGATTCATAAATGCCCCTATTTGTAAGGATAACAGTACAGTATTGCTATTTGCTCATTGTCAGTAAATGGGTAGAGAAACATATTTGGTCATGAAGGGGATATGGAGAACTTTATCTTTTCTTCTAAATATTTTAGGCAGTGGTTACAGACTCATCCATAACCAATGTGTTTAACAAAAGTATAAAAAAACAAATCCTGCTACTTGCTCTTCGGGAAATTTCATCACAGCATTCTGCATTTCCACTGTAAGTCAGCTACATTTTGATTGTGTTGGAATCTGTATAATTATCATTCTACTCTTAAAAATATGTCTCTGGCTCTGCTCTTTCCACTAGCAGTTGTGGCCTGTTGAGTGGCCATGATTCCTTACATACATTTTCTCTGTATTTCCTTACATACATTTCCTTTGTCATGGTGAGGAGGGAGAGCCCAGACAGGCTTTCCCTCTATCCTCACTACCTCAAACCTAGATTGGGCAGCCTTGTGGGAGAGAAGCAATCCACAAAGTCCTTAGTAGGCTTTGGCCCTCCTTCCCATTGGAGGCCATAAATGTGCTCTGAGGTTCCAGCAGTTTCCCAAGTAGTTGGATGTGTATATGTGGAACACAAGGAGTACCAGGCTGGTCTCCTCCTTTGCTCCAGAAAGCCAACACCTCTTTCATCCCGTGCCCCGTGGAATAGCCAGGTGGGAAAATCAGCCGCAAGCCATTAGAGACAGAGTGACAACAATGGCAATTAGCATTTTTTTGATGTTCAGTATTGACTGACCTCATAATGGAGTCTAACCCTTGCATGTGCATGTGTGCTGTACAGGGAGAGGGAGGGTATTCTATACGATGATGAACAACTTAAAAATGCACTGGGCTTGATCCTCAACTAATGTAAATTATCATACCATTAATAGAGGAGAGGGATAGCTCAGTGGTTTGCGTATTGGCTTGCTAAACCCAGCGTTGTGAGTTCAATCCTTGAGGGGGCCACTTAGGGATCTGGGGCAAAATCAGTACTTGGTCCTGCTAGTGAAGGCAGGGGGCTGGACTTGATGACCTTTCAAGGTCCCTTCCAGTTCTAGGAGATAGGATATCTCCATTTATTTATTTAAAGCTACGCTAATTTAAACCAGTTTAACATCTGATCGAATGTTTATAAAATGGACAGAACTATAAGGAATAATCTGATTGTTCCATGCCCACAATTATGGAACAGCCACATTTGTTGAAATTATCGATCACAATCCTCCTCCTTCATGTTCGCATTAGTGGAGCTGGTTGGAAAATGGAAACCGTACGAACAGCTGAAATTTTCCATGGAATGAAAATTCCAAACAGTTTTGATTTGGGACAATCAACACATTTCATTTTGGTAATGTAGAATTGTTTCATTTTGATGGTAAATCATTTCATTTTGATAAAATAAGAAATCTGTTTTCATAATGTCAGAACATAATATGTAATATATATATTCTGTATAACATAAAACATGATGGAATAAATTAATATTTTAACAAGTCAAAATAAAATAAATCAAAACAATGAAGTTGAAATGAAATGTTTTTTTCCTTATCGGTATGAAACATTTTGACATTAGTGAAATGAAACATTTTGACATTATCCAAGCAAAATGAGAAAGTCAAAAGGATTAATTTTGCCTTTTTCCTGTTAAAAGCTATGTCAGAAACAACACATTTTTGCGAAACATTGATATCGATTATCCATGCTTTTTTGACAGGAAAACTGTTCAGATGAAAATTTTGTGAACAGCTCTATCCATTAACAACATCCTTTTCTCTGGCCTTGACAAATGCAATCTTGCCCTGCTCATATCCATTCAGAATGCTGCAGCAAAGATTATTTTCTTACCCCATTGCTTTGACCATGTCAACCCTCTCTTTGCATTCATCCACTGGCTACCCCTTCTCTATTGCATCAAACATCAGCTACTTGTCTTCACTTTGAAGGCCCTTCATGACCTATCACCATCCTACCTATTGTCTTTCACTCACTATTGAGAGATTGACTATCACCTCCAATCAGTCTATAATGCCAGCCTCCATCACATACTTGTACATTTTCAAACAAGCTTTCTCCCATGCTGCCACTCCTCATTGGCAGGAACTCTCTAAAAAGCTACCTCACTGTCCACCTTCAAATCCCTCCTTAAAACTGTGATGACTAGAAAAAATATTGACAACAGTTAGGCCCCTTAGTGTGCTGAGACCACTGCCTGTCAAACTTTCCAGTACTGTCTTATTGTTTCCTCGCACTTCCTTGTCTGTATCCATCTATTGTCTCTTGCCTTATTACTTATCGTGTAAGCTCCTTGGGGAAGGGACTGTCTTTATGTTCTGTGTTTTTACAGCGTTTAGCACAGATGGAGTCTTGGTTTATATCCAGGGCTCCTAAGTGCTACAGTAAAATACAGTTAATGATGATAATACTTAGGGTTATATACAGCCACCCATACGGACATAAGAACGGCCATACTGGGTCAGACCAAAAGTCCATCTAGCCCAATATCCTGTCTTCTGACAGTGGCCAATGCCAGGTGCCCCAGAGGAATGACCAGAACAGGTAATCATCAAATGATCCATCCCCTGTTGCCCATTCCCAGCTTCTGGCAAACAGAGGCTAGGGACACCATCCCTCTCCATCCTGGCTAATAGCCATTGATGGACCTATCCTCCATGAACTTATGTAGTTCTTTTTTTCACCCATCACTGTAATATCTGAGAAGTTCTTGTGGCACCTTATAGATTAACAAATGTATTTGGGCATAAACTTTCATGATAAATTTGTTAGTCTCTAAGGTGCCACAAGGACTCCTCGTTGTTTTTGCTGATACAGACTAACATGGCTACCACTCTGAAACCTGTAATATCTGAGTATCTTCCATCTAAAATCAATAGCATCATCAAAGTCCCTAGTGGACTCTCACAGAGTCTCTAGCATTTCTCCCTTTCTGAGGTCAAAACTCTGTTTGGAGAAGGTTTTTTTGTTTGCTTTGTTTTGTTTGTTTTTGGAGGCAGAGAGTTGGTTGGGGTTTGGGAATAAAAGGGGTGTTCAGTTGTGTGTGTCACTCAGGGTGAAAAGGGTTCACCTCCTTGAGATACATTCAAGGAAAGGGTGAAAATAATATGTTTACATGTATTTAAAATCAGCTAAAAACATCTGAGGCTTTAGGATTTGAGTCCCTTTGTGATTTTACTTCAACTATCACCTTTGGTGTATTGCTCAGAGGCAGCAATTGTGGCAAGCAACTTCTAACCTTTACATAACCCATTGGCCTTCAGCTGTTTATATTCCTCTCACAAATGAGTTTTGACTTCAACTTGGCTCCAAGTGGAGTAAGAGAATTTAAATAATAATAGAAAACCCTGCTAATTTCTCAGTTCAGTTCAGACCAACTTCAGTCTGAGCCAGAGCTGTTTCAAAGATCTCACACAAGAAATGCAGAATAGCCCAGTCCGAAGCTGACAGTTTAAGCAAATACCCTGATGGTCCTAAAGTTCCTAGATGCTTCCCTGCTTTTTGAATTTATTTTAAACTGATTTACATAAATGTAAAACATAATCCCCTTTCTCTCCCCCCAAAAAATATTAAAAGACAACTACTGTGCATATAAGGCCTGGTGCAACAACCATTGGAATCAGTGGAGAGACTCTGAGTCCACTGGGAGCTGAATTGGATCTATTCCAAATCTTTTGAACAATTAATCGTTTTAGGGCCAGAACTGTCAGTGGGAGCTTTGCCTGAATAAGGATTTCTTAAAGGCTGCAAGATTTGGCCCTTGGTTGTTGTGTGTTATTTAAAGTACTGTGTAAATCTAAAAAATAATGGGCCAGATTCTCAGCTGATGTAGATCAGGTATAGCTCCACTGGAGTCAGTAGAGACATTTAAACCAAACTGAAGACCTTATCCAAAAGGATGAAAGTTACATGGACACTGACAGAGATGACAGGACCAAAGTTTGACCTGCTCATCTCTCTCACCAACAGAAGTTGGTCTAATAAAAGATATTCCCTCATCCATGTTGTCTGCTCTAAAAGTGACTATTTCTATTTGAAAAAGTTTCCTGTTGAATGGCTTTATATAAAACTGACTCCCCTTTATAAGGCATTGGGGCAGGCAGGGGTCTGAGCAATCTTGAAATCCCAGGTCCAAGAAAATCAATCCATCCATCTCAGGAGGAAGATGGACCTGACAACCTGATAGGCATTTTTCAATTCCAATTTCTGCAGCATTGTCAATGACAAATGGAGGGGGTTTAGTTCATTTAGATCTAGTGTGCTCATGCAGATTTCATTGACCCATTGGCTCCAAGAATAGAAAACTGGGAGGTAGTGTAATGCACATCTTTCAGTAAAGTGACAAAGAAGAAAATTTGTAAAGAGAAATGCTATATGAAGAGGGCTCAATTTTGCGGCCACTTAAACTTGACAAATAGGTGGCATAAAATTTTAAGGGCAATTTTTTCCTAGTGGAAGAATGTTAGAACTAATTGAATTTATACCAGGCATACCTTTGGCCGAAAGATTATAATGTAATACACATTTTAACAAAATAACATTTAATTGTAATAATTTGAAGTATTCAAAAAAGCTATTTGTAATGTTTTCAGAGTTATCGACCCAGAAATGTTTACAGGGTGTACACATAATATCACTCTACTGGGGATCTATCTACTAGGCAAATAGACATCACTCCATAAACTATTGAAAAACATGTACCGTGTTCTACAGTCTAGAAATAGAAGGAATCGGGGGCCAGATTTTACAGGGTGTCATCTGCTTAAGCGACATAAAATGGTGTTTTCATCCACAAACTGCTCCCACACCCCTTCCTCTGAAAATGTCTCTCCTAAGATTTACATTTCAAATAATCAGATTTTTCCTTGATTTTGAAAACAAATATTTCCAGTTAGGGTTTGTGTTGAAAATCCCAATATTTCCTAGTGACAGTGAATAGAGTGGGTCAAAGGAGAAGAGAGGACCTCGGTGAATAAGTGGAACATTCAGATATATGCTGGGGATTTGGAATCTTAAACTACTGTGTATTTAAAGTAGAGCTGGAGGCCAAATTCTGCTCTTGGCTACTGTGCTATAAATCCAGAGTAACTCACTTGAAGTGCAGAGTAGTTGTTCCAGGTTTATACCAGGGTAAGTGAGAGCAGAATTTGGCATTGGGCGTATGTGTTTGTCTTGAATATAAACCAGGGTGAAACATAGTCCAGTCGCTGACCTTAAACGAAACCTGTTAAGGTTCAGAACTCAAGTGATGTGTCCCCTCCACTCTCAGTTTAGTTAATAAAGCTGGGGGAACATATATTCCTATTTCTTATGCTCCGGCATTTGTCTCATAAGAGACATCCCAGAATACATACTATTTGAATCAGAAGGTGCTGAGACACAGGACAGATTATTGCACAGCCTCTGAGTTCTTAACTTGAGAAAGTCACATAGAAAGAGTTGATTGGGAAGGTGTTTAGATATGGTGATGGATGCCAGTGTAAGAATCTGGATAGACAGATAGAAGGCCAACAGGAAGGAAGTATTGTGGGCAAAAGATGCTGGAACTTGTTTGAGGGATTAAACTGCAGAGAATTGAGAAGGTTAAATAATGAAAACAAGGCCGACAGGAGCCTTGGGAAAACATCATGAGGAAGAAGGATGATGGGAATCAAGATCACAGGGGATCACAAGGAAAGTGAAAGAATTTCAAAATGTTCAAGTTTTTTCAGAAGGGGATTGAAACTTTTTCAGCAATTAACCTAACTGAACCTTTCAAGTCCATCCATGGCTAGCTACAGACCCAGCTGCTCCTCATTTGTGCTGCAGGAATTATAGTGCTATACTGATATTGTTTCTGAGAAGAGAACAGACATTGCCTAACTTCTCACGCAGGGGGTGGGTAAGATGGGGGAGAGAGTTTTGAAGAGCAGAGAAGAAAAAGAAAGGAAATCTAATTGCAGCTTTACTACATGTAGGGGGCCAGATCCCACTGATGTAAATTGACGAGAGTCCATTGAAATAACTGGAACTAGACCAATATATACCAGCTGAGAATCTGGACCATATGTTTCCGGACATTGTAGTATCATGATCAATGGAACTGGACTCAGGGGGCCCGTTTTCCCTGGAGAGACTATTATTGACAGAACAGAAGGGGAACAGAGAATGTGGGGAGTGAGGCTGGAAGAAACTCAGCACATGGACAGAGCAGTGCAAAGGGTTTAATAAAGTTCCAGTTGTTCCGCTTAACCTGCATTCAGCATCACTCTTTGCTAGTGCAACATGGCAGCAGCAGTGGAGCCGTGAGTTCTCAGCAGTGCAGCATCTGGCAGTCTGAACTATGGAACTCAGTGTGAAGCCCCCTGAGCCCTGGATTTTGTACACACAAACCTAGCCCAGCAATGAGCCCAGTGGAAGGAGGAGTTTGAACTGTACACAGACCTACTATTCAGGAGGATGACAACAGCGGGAAAGCAAAACTTTTTATTTTATCTTATTGGGGGACAAGGCAGAAAGGTCTGCACCACGCTGCCTCATGCCTGACTGCAGTCCTAGGAGCCCTGGGGACCTATTGCTCCTCAAAGCAGGACAAAACTATGGTGTGACACAGGTTTCTCTGTAGAGACCAATCCAAAGGAGAAGGGACAGAGCCCTGTGTTACTGCCTTACACACACAGGCTGCTACATGCAATTTTGGGGTCTTAACAGACTCCGGTTTGGGACAGAATAGTTTGCAGCACTTGATATCACCACTTGTGGGAGTGGCCGCTCTGCGATGACGATTTCACAGACAGATCTTAGTCGTGGGGCATGCAGTGGAAGCCTTCAGAGAAAGAATGAAAGTCCTACAAGGCACAACATCCCCAGAAGGACATGCAGTGATACAACAGCAAAGGAAAGCAGGGTTCCCTACCCACAGGGAGATGCATTTACTGTGGGAGACAGCATGAGCAGGTAAAGGAGAAGCGCCCGCATTAGGACAGCACTGCAAAGAATGTGGCAAGTTGACCCATTTTAGCAGTGTGCAAGAGCAGAGGAAGATCTCAGTAAGATTCAGTCAGACTTGTACAAGAGGGGAGGGGATGACACATCAGACAGCAGTGATGACATTGTGACTCTCCTTGAGTCTCAGAGCATATCAGGTTCAGGCTGACAGGACAAGAAAGCAATAACGGATAATACCAACCTGTGTGCATGCAACAATGTTAATAGGAAAACGCCCTGTGCAATTTCAGCTGGATAGTGAGGTCTCCTGCAAAGTTATTCCTTGGGGTGAATAGGATTTGAACATACCCTTACAAAGAGCACATGCAATCTAATAATGTACAATGAGAGCATCATGCGATCCACAGGAAAATATGAACTCCTAGATACTAGCCTGAAAAATAACAGACAGTACCAACTGAAGTTTGTGGTAGTGAATGGTGAGCACCACACATGCCTCTTGGGGAATACAGGCCTACAAGCCATAGATCAGGGAGCAGCATCAGAAATTAATGACTGTAGTGCAGAAAGCAAAAGTGGGAGTCCCAGGTACATTGTTTTCAAAGGCAATGGGTGCCTTGAAGGAAAGCTGTGACTGGAAGTGGACCCCATAGCGGAATCTGTGTGCTTATCACAATTCTTTTTCCAATGCCACTAAGTAATCCAGTACTCAAGGAGCTCACCAGTCTGCAGAGCAGGCATATCATAGCACTTGTAGAGGCCAGTACAGGCTGTGGAAAGCAGCATTGTAGTGGTAAAGGCCACTAGGCAAAATATTGCCAGAACTTTCCAAAGCCAGAATCTTTATGGTATGGGTTTTGGCACATACGCCTGGATAAATGGTCCAACAGGCTTCAACCGTTGCAACACAATTTGGTGGCTACGGAGGGCTGTGCATGCTGATGGACATAACCTGGTGCCAGAGGAGTTCCAGAGAAGATTCCCCAAGCAATGAACGGACTGCCTGAGGTGAAAATAATTGCAGATTATATCCTCATTGTAGGTGAAGGGAGTAATGAAGTGGAATGGGATCATGACAGAAACCTACAAGTTTCTTCTTTGAGTGCCGGCCCATAGGTTTATTCCACATGTGGGTACGCATGGGCACCACGTGCCTGAGTCTGAAAATTCTTCAAAGCAGCATCTGTTGACCCACATATGTGCAGTAGGTTACCTTGTGTTCTTGGCTGAGAGTATAAGAGGTGGTTTGGGTCGACGCCTGTCCAGTTCCTTCTTACCGCCGCATGGCCCCTAGTCGGAATTGTGTCCTTCTTCATAACTTGTAAAGTGAAGTTGTTGTAAATGGTTTTTATATCTAGTTTAGTAGAGTTAGTATAGGATAGTTTCCTACCCTCACCGATTCAGGGGAACTCCTCCCTGGTTCTAGGACTATGCCCAGAATCCCAGGATTCAAGTTTGTGTCTCCTACCCTCGTTCTTTCTCTGTCACTGACAAGCATAAACGGTGCCTGTGTTGCCTGGATGAAGCACACATCTCTGCAAAGTGCAGTATCTGTCATTCTTTCCCACCGAGAGCTAGCGTGGCCTGAGAGCTCCAACTTAAAAAGTTCCTGATGGCGTAGCTATGAGGCCCCACTCTGATCCAGGCTGTACATCAGCCTTAGTCGACTAGCAGCACCCCCCCAAGCATAAGCCTTGGAGCGGAGCCTTTGCCCCTGAAGCCTAAAAACATCCATAGAATCATAGAATATCAGAGTTGGAAGGGACCTCAAGAGGTCATCTAGTCCAACCCCCTGCTCAAAGCAGGACCAATTCCCAGCTAAATCATCCCAGCCAGGGCTTTGTCAAGCCGGGCCTTAAAAACCTCCAAGGAAGGAGACTCCACCACCTCCCTAGGTAACGCATTCCAGTGTTTCACCACCCTCCTAGTGAAATAGTTTTTCCTGATATCCAACCTGGACCTCCCCCACCGCAACTTGAGACCATTGCTCCTTGTTCTGTCATCTGCCACCACTGAGAACAGCCGAGCTCCATCCTCTTTGGAACCCCCCTTCAGGTAGTTGAAGGCTGCTATCAAATCCCCCCTCATTCTTCTCTTCTGGAGACTAAACAATCCCAGTTCTCTCAGCCTCTCCTCATAAGGCATGTGCTCCAGACCCCTAATCATTTTTGTTGCCCTCCGCTGGACTCTTTCCAATTTTTCCACATCCTTCTTGTAGTGTGGGGCCCAAAACTGGACACAGTATTCCAGATGAGGCCTCACCAATGTCGAATAAAGGGGAACGATCACGTTCCTCGATCTGCTGGCAATGCCCCTACTTATACAGCCCAAAATGCCGTTAGCCTTCTTGGCAACAAGAGCACACTGTTGACTCATATCCAGCTTCTCGTCCACTGTGACCCCTAGGTCCTTTTCAGCAGAACTGCTACCTAGCCATTCGGTCCCTAGTCTGTAGCAGTGCATGGGATTCTTCCGTCCTAAGTGCAGGACTCTGCACTTGTCCTTGTTGAACCTCATCAGGTTTTTTTCTGCCCAATCCTCTAATTTGTCTAGGTCCCTCTGTATCCGATCCCTACCCTCTAGTGTATCTACCACGCCTCCTAGTTTAGTGTCATCTGCAAACTTGCTGAGAGTGCAGTCCACACCATCCTCCAGATCATTAATAAAGATATTAAACAAAACCGGCCCCAGGACCGACCCTTGGGGCACTCCGCTTGAAACCGGCTGCCAACTAGACATGGAGCCATTGATCACTACCCGTTGAGCCCGACGATCTAGCCAGCTTTCTATCCACCTTACAGTCCATTCATCCAGCCCATACTTCTTTAACTTGGTGGCAAGAATACTGTGGGAGACAGTATCAAAAGCTTTGCTAAAGTCAAGAAATAACACATCCACTGCTTTCCCCTCATCCACAGAGCCAGTTATCTCATCATAGAAGGCAATTAGGTTAGTCAGGCACGACTTCCCCTTCGTGAATCCATGCTGACTGTTCCTGATCACTTTCCTCTCCTCTAAATGTTTCATAATTGATTCCTTGAGGACCTGCTCCATAATTTTTCCAGGGACTGAGGTGAGGCTGACTGGCCTGTAGTTCCCCGGATCCTCCTTCTTCCCTTTTTTAAAGATGGGCACTACATTAGCCTTTTTCCAGTCATCTGGGACCTCCCCCGATCGCCATGAGTTTTCAAAAATAATGGCTAATGGCTCTGCAATCTCACCCGCCAACTCCTTTAGCACCCTCGGATGCAGCGCATCCGGCCCCATGGACTTGTGCACGTCCAGTTTTTCTAAATAGTCCCGAACCACTTCTTTCTCCACAGAGGGCTGGTCACCTTCTCCCCATGCTGTACTGCCCAGTGCAGCAATCTGGGAGCTGACCTTGTGCGTGAAGACAGAGGCAAAAAAATCATTGAGTACATTAGCTTTTTCCACATCCTCGGTCACTAGGTTGCCTCCCTCATTCAGTAAGGGGCCCACACTTTCCTTGATTTTCTTCTTGTTGCTAACATACCTGAAGAAACCCTTCTTGTTACTCTTAACATCTCTTGCTAACTGCAACTCCAAGTGTGATTTGGCCTTCCTGATTTCACTCCTGCACGCCTGAGCAATATTTTTATACTCCTCCCTGGTCATTTGTCCAATCTTCCACTTCTTATAAGCCTCTTTTTTGCATTTAAGATCAGCAAGGATTTCACTGTTTAGCCAAGCTGGTCGCCTGCCATATTTACTATTCTTTCTACACATCGGGATGGTTTGTTCCTGCAACCTCAATAAGGATTCTTTAAAATACAGCCAGCTCTCCTGGACTCCTTTGCCCTTCATGTTATTCTCCCAGGGGATCCTGCCCATCTGTTCCCTGAGGGAGTTAAAGTCTGCTTTTCTGAAGTCCAGGGTCCATATTCTGCTGCTCTCCTTTCTTCCTTGTGTCAGGATCCTGAACTCGACCATCTCATGGTCACTGCCTCCCAGGTTCCCATCCACTTTTGCTTCCCCTACTAGTTCTTCCCTGTTTGTGAGCAGCAGGTCAAGAAAAGCTTTGCCCCTAGTTGGTTCCTCCAGCACTTGCACCAGGAAATTGTCCCCTACGCTTTCCAAAAATTTCCTGGATTGCCTGTGCACCGCTGTATTGCTCTCCCAGCAGATATCAGGGTGATTAAAGTCTCCCATGAGAACCAGGGCCTGTGATCTAGCAACTTCTGCTAGTTGCCAGAAGAAAGCCTCGTCCACCTCATCCCCCTGGTCTGGTGGTCTATAGCAGACTCCAACCACGACATCACCCTTGTTGCTCCCACTTCTCAACTTTATCCAGAGACTCTCAGGTTTTTCTGCAGTATCATACCGGAGCTCTGAGCAGTCATACTCCTCTCTTACATACAACGCAACTCCGCCACCTTTTCTGCCCTGCCTGTCCTTCCTGAACAGTTTATATCCATCCATGACAGTACTCCAGTCATGTGAGTTATCCCACCAAGTTTCTGTTATTCCAATCACATCATAGTTCCCTGACTGTGCCAGGACTTCCAGTTCTCCCTGCTTGTTTCCCAGGCTTCTTGCATTTGTGTATAGGCACTTAAGATAACTCAATGATCATCCCTCTTTCTCAGCATGAGACAGGAGTCCTCCCCTCTTGCGCTCTCCTGCTTGTGTTTCCTCCCAGGATCCCATTTCCCCACTTACCTCAGGGCTTTGGTCTCCTTCCCCTGGTGAACCTAGTTTAAAGCCCTCCTCACTAGGTTAGCCAGCCTGCTGGCGAAGATGCTCTTCCCTCTCTTCGTTAGGTGGAGTCCGTCTCTGCCTAGCACTCCGACCATGGGATGGTGTTCCAAGAAGAAGAAGAATCCAAAGCCTTCTCTCCGACACCACCTGCGTAGCCATTCGTTGACTTCCACGATTCGACGGTCTCTACCCCGGCCTTTTCCTTGCACAGGGAGGATGGACGAGAACTCCAGCCCCCACAGGGCTCCACATGGGAGGGCACTCTCATGGGCACAAGGACAGAACCCTGCAGAAGACTGTCCATAAGAAGCACATTTCCTCTCTGAGCCAGTCCTGGTTGGGTGAGACGTTATGTATAAAACCCACAATACTGGCTTTGCTGAAGCCCCCTAGGCTGGAGGGCAAGGCCTGAAAAAAGAGGGAACTGGCAGTGATGGCTTGCCCCAAACAGAAAGATAGAAGCTCCCCGGTCCCATCTAAGAATGCAGGTCCAGACTGCACTGTTGGTATTGCCTCATTTATTGAAAGATTGACTGACTGCAAAAGATGAGCCAGATCTTTCAATTGTTTCTTCTGGGACTCCCCGGACTCTGGCCATACAGAGACCTTTGTAACACCAGAGGATGTATTCCTTCTCTACCCTCAGTCTCCATTCCTTTTTGACCCTGCACTCCTGAGAGACATCCTTACCCCATAGGAAGAATCATTATCCATGTCCTAGAAGCAGCTTCATTCCCACCCAACAGACAGGAATGCCCTGGTACCGATGGTACCACTACTACCAACAGAACCTTCCTTGTAATCAGAGGAGTCAGAGGAGATAGCTGCACCAATATCTCTGAGAAGGCACAGGAGCCCCAACAGTGTTTACCAGTCCTTTGGATATGAACTCCCCACCCTCAGGGAGATCTGGTACTGATTCCCTTGCCGGGGGGGAGTGGGGAAGGGAAGGGGAAAGGCACCTTCCTTCTGGCCCTATTGGGGCCCTTGGATCCCTTCACAGGAGTCATACTGCTCTTCCCCTTCTCATCAGCCAGTTCCATCTGTGTATGAGGAGGAAGATCTGGAGCCAGTTCTTACGGTACTGACAGGTGCTTCCTTATCATGTCTAGATGACACCATTACTCTGTCATCGTCTCCTCCCTCAGATGATCACTGCCAGTATCAGAAGCTGTTGCAAAGGGTCGCTAACAATCTACAAATTCCACTGGAAGAGGTTCAGGACCCTCAGCCCTGCTCTTGGATATTTTACAGCCACAAAGACTGACCAGAATAGCCCTTTTGATTAATGAGGCTATATTGGAATTGGCTAGAGGAGTTTGGCATACACCAGCATCTTGTGCCACTACACCAAAGAGACACAAGAGGTGTTACTTTGTTCCTGCCAAAGGAGCTGACTTCCTATTTTTCCACCCTGCCCCTAAGTCATTGGTGATACAGGCAACTACAGAAAGAACTTGTCACAGTACCAAAAATCTACCCTCGCCGAAAAGGGCCCAAAGACACTTGTCCTCGTAGGTAGAAAGGTCTTCTCCTTGGCAGGTCTCTAATTTTGTATAGCTAGTTACCAAGTTCTATTAGCTAAATACAATTTCAAGTTCACTCCATGTTCATACTGGTGACTACACAAGAGTGCAAGTGATCCAAAGAATAGAAGATACTTAGGAGCCAGCAGACACAATATCCAAAGAGACCCTACAGAGATCATCACAGTGTGGAGAGGCAGAGAGGAGGCCAACAGCACAAAAAGGGAAGAAACTGACAGAAAGAGAGTTTGCTAGATTCTGCAACAGGTGCCAAGGAGAGACAGAGGGGTCACTCCAGGTGTGGTCACCTGTTGAGGAGACCAAACTATCTCAAAGACTACATAACCAGCTGAATCTGTAATAAAGATGAGACTCCAACTTGGTAGCAACCTTGAGCCAAAGGGACCCGGGGTAAGCATCTGGGCATTAATTATCTGTTTTTAATGTTTATATTAAAATGTTTTTAAAATAGGGAAGATGTATCATGATCAGTGGAACTGGAGTCAGAGGGCCCAGGGACTTTTATTGACAGATTACCAATGGGACAGAGATGCGGGGATTTAGGCTGGAAGCAACTCAGCAACATGGACAGAGCAGTGCACAAGGTTTAATAAAGTTTAACCTTATTCAGCTTAACCAGCAATCACCATCATTCTTTCCAAATGAAACAACTGTGTTGTTGACTGCGATGCCATGAGTCTCTAACAGTGATACTGTCAGCTACCTCATGTTACCTGCTTTCTTCACTGCTAACAATGTACCATTGTTAATGTCTTCAGTGGTGGCTATACGTTTGCATTAGCTGATCTTCAGAGAACAGTTACTATCACTTTTGCCAGATGCTTTCACTGACTGGCCACTTCATCTTCCTTCTGGTTTTGATATCTTCATGCTTTGTTCATGGTACATCCTACCATGCTGTAGGTGAACAAGATTATTATTTTGGCTTCTTATTTTTTTCATATTTTTGCACGTTGATGTTGCCTTTATGGCTGCCATATGTTTGTTATGGGTTCCAGTTCTAAAAGCTTAGCTGATGGATGCAAGCTGGTGGAGAAGTTTTACCATTTGTCTCCCATGTAACACTTTTCTTGAGCTTGAAGGTAAGTCCAATGTAATAATGTCTCCTTTTTTGTGCATGTTACATCAGTAAGGTAATATTTCTGAACAGTATGCTATGCAGCAGGAAGGAAGCAACTAACATCTGCAGGATCTGAACTTATTTCTGACAGCTGTGTGCTCCTGAGGGCTCTTTTTTTTGTGAAAGATAAAAACAAACCAGGTGAATTGCCAAGAGATCAATCATGAATTGTAAACATATTATATGTGTGTGTGTGTGTGTGTGTGTGTGAATGTGTATGCATATAGATGGCGAGAGAGAAGAAATTTGTTGAGCTTCTTACTGAAAACCTGCTATTTTGATAACCATTTCAGCTTCTATTAAGATTGACACAAGGCAGCTGTCTAAAATAGAAGTAAGGTGTTTGGTAATGATAAACTTTAGCATGTTCTTGCCACCTATAGAACAAAACACTTTTTTTAATTGGGAAGTTTGAGACTAAAACATCTTATTTTGATGGGGACATATAGAATCATGCAAACTGTTGTTGCCAGCCTTCCAGAATGCATTCCAAAAACACAACAAAATGGTATAAAACACACACTTTCAGGACTAATTGTAGGAAATATTCACATGTAGATAGAAGATACAGTCAGGCAGCTGATATTCACAGTATATGTACTAGGCCTATTTTTACTTGAGATAGAGGAGGGTTAAATAGAGCTCATTCACTCAGGAGCAAGAACATGGTTGAGCTTTTCCCTGGACAGTTCATGACACACTAGACTTTTTGAAACTGTTTTTTCCCCCCTATAGTTTTGTGAGTTAAGTTAGCTATCTCAGTGTAAAACACACACTTATTTTTTACAGTGAGGGCAAAGCTTTAGTCTGTTTATTTACTTTGCTTTGTCCTTACTGCAAAAAACAAATGTGTTGTTATACAGAGATAGCTAACTTGAGAGAACTGCCTTGAAGCACAATTGTAGTGGAGACAAGCTACTGTAGTTTTTATCTCCATATAGACAGTTAAGGACAACCCCAGATCGGGGGTGTAGCATCGAACTTGACTAACTACAGTTCCTGATCTCCACTAGGTTTGTATGTTGAGATAGATATATGGAGTTAGCTATCTCAGTGAAAAAAAACACACCTACTTTTGCAGTGAAAGTATAGCCTAAATGTGCGTGAGCGTTAAAGCCCATTAGATGTCTAGGACCTCATTTAAGCATTAGCAATTCTGTTCAGAACAGCCCTTCGCAGATGGCACAGAGCAGCTCATTTGCAGACATTGAGGTGACAGTTTTGCCCTTCTAAACTGAACTGTGCCTGCATTTGTTATCAGGAAGTGCTGCAGGTTAAATGCCAAAACGACCTTTCAGTCAGTGTGGAACACAGGAGAGAAGGGATAGGGATTTTTTTTTTAAATAGCAATGTTAAAAAAGAACATAAGATTGGAGGAAGGTTTATTTGGTAACAGAATTAGTTGGACTGAAAGGAAGACGTGTAGTAAATGTGACTATATGCCCACACAGATGAGATATAATAGGGGTTCCTACTCCATTAATCTATATGGGCTAGCTATACGTTGGATCCAGGTATGTAGGAGTAAGCAGGTGCTGTGTGTCTGCTTACTCCCTCTCTAGACCTGGTTCATGTGAATGGATGAAAAATGGGTGGAACCTGGGCTGCTGTGCTGGTGCAGAAGGTGTTATAATTTGTTGCTGATATAGACCAGCAGCAAATGGCCACCCCCTGGAATATGAAGAAAGCAAGAGGTAGATTGTGACTCAAAGTGCTACTCCTGAAGTGGTGTGGCTCACCCACTACCCTTTGTTCAGGGCCTAATATCAAAATCTAGCCCTGAATGTCTAGACATATTTATTTTTATGCAGTATTCTATATGTTTTGTGTGAACACCAATTATACTAAACTCTCAACACAACACGTTTTCACTAAGTAAAATTTTTTTCTGGCTGTTCTTTATATACACTTTTGGCAGTGCAAGTTTTCTCCATATCTCCCAAACTCTCTATGCAGTAATTTCCATAGACTATAGGGATATCTGCTGGTGATTGACTTCAAAGTCTCTCTCACTGTTGTTGCCGAACTTGGCCAAGAGTTTGCTCATGACTGTAACAGATGTTTCTGCTTTTTTAAAAAGACCAATGGGAACCTTATGGAGGAGGGTTTTTTTACTTCAGTCCAGAAGTGAATGCCAGCATAGCTGTGATTTTGAAACTCTCTACCCAACTCACAGGAACAAAAGTTGATCAGCAGCAAGTAGATTTGAGCCAGTATTCTTAGGAGCAAAGGTTCCCTTTCCAACAGATGAAAGCATGAGTTTACCATTCTGCCAGCTACTTGATGGCAGATAATCAACAAATTCCTGTTTAGTCTCCATTCCTTTAAGGTGATAGGTCATTTTTACAGTTCATTAGAGAATTTCACAGTAAGTTTATTTTGTGAAGAAAATTTGGATCAAAATTCTGAATAGTTCACACGTGCTGACACAAAGCATTGCTTTGATTAACTTTCTAGATATTACTAGGTTCTTGCCCAGCTAATTAAGAGTTTAAACATTTCCTTAGTATTACAAAATAAGTGAGGTAGGTGTTTTTAGGATTTATAGTTACTTTCATTAGCAATCTTTGATGTAGGGAAACCTTTCCTGGGAACAGTGATGATGGGGGAAGAAATAGGGACCATACCATTTACTGGGGAAATAAAAAGTTTGAACATCAGTCCAAAATCAAATTCAAACTTATTTTAAAGTTTTAAAAGAATGTGTGATGTCTTTCTTTCCTTTTCAGACTTCTTAAGAAGCTTCCTATTTCAGCTGAAATTTGTTAGAATCTCTTAAGGCCTAGAAATTTTATATAGGGTTATATATTCTAGGATATCTCTGATCTACAGTAAGCCAGTTTTGAAATCAGCAGCCATGCAAAGCCCTGAAAAGATGGCGCAAGAACTGAGAGACCCTTTCATAGGCAGAGAGCCATTTGGGAATGACAGAAAAGGGATAAGGGGTAGGGTAGAGGATATTTGTTGAAAGTCCGGGAAAGGATGTTAGAGAGGCTAGTATGCCTGCTAAAGGTCAGACAAAAGACCTGTGAGACAATGGCTCAAAGAGCAATCAAAGGGGAAGACGGCAGAGAAGGAAGGAAGAACCAAGATTTAGGATATGCTTTGAATAATCATTCAGACCAGCTAATCCAAACTGAATTTCGAAGATCTCTTGAGGTTTGCTCATCACTAGTTGCAATACCAGTAGGTTTCTGAATTTTCAGCATTTATCATTTGCTCCATCTGCTTAGTAAGGAAGAAATGGTTGATCCATTTTTTTTTCTTTTCCTCCTCCTGAAAAGAGAAGGTTCTGCTTTCATTAAGCTTTACCAGCTGTCCATATGGTCTAGTCAATAGGTGAGTGTGTATGCAATTACTATTAGCCCTTGTTCAGTCTTGCAGCAGTTTTGTTTGTTTCCCAATCATATTGTGTTTAATTCTGATTACTTTAGACCAAACACTTAATTAATTCAATGAAGTGCACATCATCAGAGAAATAATGATCAGTTATGGGAATATTTTAACTTGTGTGTGTTTCTATTAACTTGAAAGCCTGAAACACTCCAGCAAAAGGGCACCAATCCAGTGACTCACTATGTAGCCTAGGGAAAGTCACTTATCCTTATGATGATTCCTCTTGAAAAATTAATATTTTAGTATTTGACCTACCTCCCAGAGATGATGCGATGCTAAATTATGTGTAAAGGGTTTTGAAATCCTCAGTTAAAAGGTGCAAAGTCTGAATAAAGAAAGAAAAGTCTATGACTTTTCTCCTTCACACCAACTAACATAATAAAACCAAAACCTCCCAGTTGTGTCTTAAGGGTCAAATTGCTCATAGGATAACATAGTACCCCTGCATGACAAATGTCCCTCTTGAAAAATTTCCTCCTCCCAGTACACTGACAAAGCAGAAGGATTTCCTTTAGGAAGCAGGATGCACCTTTTTCTGTGGCTGTAGCTTTGGTTTAGATTGTGTATCGCTTTAGATCCCAGACTGTTATGGACGACAATCGAATCTTTTGAATTTAGTATCATTGAAAACAGGATCTGGTTGTTACAAATAATCAATCCATTTTGTATGTTGCCCTTTGTTTAGCAAAATTAATCCACATTTGTTTTGTAAAATGAAATACAATAGGATTATTTTGTTATCATCGTAGCATTTTAACTCAAAGACTGAACAATTGAATCTTATCATTGTCTAACTAACCAGTCTTCTTTTTACACACCAGCTAAAGGCTTTTCATGAGTTTAACTCATCCTCAACTCATTACCACAACTTGGCACTACTTAAAAATCTGAGCCCAGTTTACTTGGATTTATTACACAAGTGATGATCGTAACACTTTTAATACATTAGTATTATCTGTTGCCTTTTTTAAATATTAAAATTGCTTCCCACAGCTATATGTCTCCAGCTGTTTATAGCAGGAGGAAAAAGTGAGCTTTTGCTATAACAGCATGCACAAAACAGTTAACATATTCAAAACATTTTCAGGAATGGGACTACGCCACTTGGAGCCAGCAATTGTACCAGCAATAGCCAGAGCTGTTGTACTAGTGGGGCAAAGTCGGGAAGCAACACAACCTAGAGCTTTACAGTTTCTGGACCCCAGACATTTAGCTGTTTTGACCCTGGAAACATGCAACAACTTCTCTAACGCGGATTAGACAGAAGCAGGATCAAGTAAATCTCTTGGCACCACTTGGGGCAGGTGTCCTCCCCCTTGCCTTTTCCTGTGGTCTGAGAGACATTGCCAGCTGTTTATTCCAGTTTGGCAAATGTTTGGGGGTGGAGAATAGGAGCAGCCTTCACAGCCCTAGAAGTGTCTGATGTCAGAATTTATATGGAGGGAAAGGAGACTTCTGCTGGAGTCTTGTACTGTGGTGGATTGTCTGGCAGAGGTGTGGAATGTTGGAAGGATGACTTGCCAGTGGTTGAGCAGGGAGGAGAAGAGGATTGGATAGTGGTGGAGAGGGTTGGATAGCATGAGCAAATGATGGGGATAAGGAAAGGGGTACTTTGCCTTGGAAAGGGATTTTAGTGGTTTGGGGGCAGTTTTGTACATATCAGGGAACGTATTTTGTAGCAAGTTATATTACTGTTATATAACTCTGTGACTGAATTTTCATTGCCCTCATCTGCCCATTCTCTTATTTCCCCACCTATTGCTGTTGCATCAGGTCCACCATTAGAATGCAGGTCCTGTGGGGCAGGGACTGTCTCTTCCTACATGTTTAGAAAGCCCCTGGCCTGGCACATTTTGAGTGCCACTGTAATATAAATAATAATATACTATTTCTGTTCATTTTGAGTTCAAGATCTTAATCCTAATATAATGTGTCCTGTTTTTTTTCTATTAAAGTATCACACTATCTTTGAAAAACTGCAGAATCTGCTGCTTTGGCATAAATGCTATTGTTTTTTAAAGATTTCCGAGGATGCTTTCCCAAAATATGATAATTTGGAGATTTTAGGTGCATACTTGCTGTGTGCTGAGGTCCAAAAAGAAAAGGCACCAGTCACCCAGACCCCAAGACCTTCTATGATTTGTATATTTTACCCAAGATTCACGCATCTGAGCAGCACCTCTCATTTGTCCTATATACTATAAAGGGCATGTTCCAATGGCAATGAATAAAATGTAAACCAAACCTGTAGGAAGTGTAAGGCTTTCATCTCTTTAATTTTAACATGGATCTGCCCCTCTGTATTATCTCATGACCTCCCTCCCACTGTCTTGCATATTTTTGCAACAACTGCTATCACCCTACAACCAGCCTCTTTTCCAGATTGTTCCATCAACACTGCACTGTCATCAGCCTTTGTGAGGTTATAAAAGCATGATGCCTAACAGTTTGGCCTAACAAACCAACCTGGGAAAATGTTGTTTCTGGACCTGGATTTCCTACGTCATAGCAAACACTGGACTTTTAAATGTGTTTTATCCATGAAATCTTTCCCCCCAGCCCCGTTTTATTTAGGGGTGGGATAGGAAATCTACCCCAAAAGTTACTAGAGTTTACAGATGAGATTACTCGGATTTCACACATTTGTTTACTCTGCTATTCAAAGACGTAGATATGACAGCTATTCTTTGATCTGGTGATGCTGATACTATATGTACACTATTCCATTTTGAGGTTGACATGAACTGTAACTATGTGATTAGCCTGTTAGTTATTTTGTGCTTTTAGACAACTTCTGTATAAACAGATTGTTATGGTTAATAATTATTATTTGTTAAGTTTAATGTGCTTAGTACTATACAATTCACCGAAGAATAGTCCTCTCTACTCGCCACTTTCTCCATCTTGTTGACAACACTATCATCCGTCATGTCACTCAGCTTCGAAACCTGGGGTCATCTTTGACTCCTGTTATGAGATGCATAGATACAGACTGTATTCAAGTCCTGGCACTTCTTTCTCCATAATATCTCTAAGATACGTCTATTTCTCATTGTCCATACCACTCAATCTTTCATCCAAGCCTTTTTCACCTCTTCTCTTATTTATGGCAACCTCCTCCCCTCTCTGTCTTTCCTGACATTCACTTTGTTCCCCTCAGGTCCATTCAGAGCACTGCTTCTGTGACTGTCTTTCTCGCCCATTGCCTAACCATGTCACTCCCCTTTTGAATCCCTCCTCTCTCTTTTCTCAACTTGGTCAAATACAAGCTTTTGTTCCTTATTTTTAAAGTCCTTCACCAGCTAACCTTGCCCCGCATACCATTTTGTTTCTTATTGTGTTGCCTCCTGCCCATTCAGCTCCACCAGCAATGCTAGCTTCTATAACCTATTTGCAAAAAGAACAGGAGTTCTTGTGGCACCTTAGAGACTAGCAAATTTATCTGAGCATAAGCTTTCATAGATTACAGCCCACTTCTTCGGATGCATAGAATGGAATGTATATTGAGGAGATATATATACACATACAGAAAGCATGAAAAGGTGGGAGTTGTCTTACCAACTCTGAGAGGCCAATTAAGTAAGAGAAAAAACTTTGAAGAAACTTATGCTTATGCTCAAATAAATTTGTTAGTCTCTAAGGTGCCACAAGTACTCCTGTTCTTTTTGCGGATACAGACTAACACGGCTGCTACTCTGAAACCTATAACCTATTTGTCCACTTTACACACAAGCACTTTCTCCTATGCCTGTATACCTGTAACACCATCCTCCAGCTAGCCTGCAAAGCCTACTCTTTATTCTTTCATATCTCTTCTAAAGGCCCACATCCACTGTGAAGTCCATAGGAAGCTGTCAAGAATAGCAGCTAGGAAGATGGCCAGTAGGGACTTCAGATATTTGTCTTATTTGCTTGCTTGTTTATCTCTGATTTAGAATTTTTAAAAAATGAACTGACTTGTAACTATCTTGCTGTCTACATAGCGGGCCTACATAGTTGTTTACATAGCTTTTACTCAGTCTTCTTTCCTCATTCCTTCAAATTGTTCTACACCCACTTGCTGCATGTTGTCTTTATTAGATTATAAACCTTTCAAGGTTTTATTCTGTTTGTAAAGCACCTAGCACAGTGGAGCCCTTAATCCGATTGAGGCAGTTAGGCAGCAGCAAAATAATAATAACAATAATGTAATTAAAACAAACTTCAAAATAATAACCTATTACTGGTACTGATCATTACCTCTAAAGCCTGTCAGCTATACTTTACTGATTACTTTTTTTTTTTAGGTAGTAATAGGTTGCTTACTGATTACTTTTAGGGTTTTTGTGTCAAGCAAGTGGGTTGCAGAAAGAGAGTGCAGGCACCATGACCATCCTGAGGAGAGGAATAGCAAGATTGCCAAAATATGTAACTCAATTTATTTACTTCTCAATGTTATAATTTTAAGAAAGAATGTATTGTAGTTATGTGCTGTTTTAAGAGAGTATCCTATTATTCTAGTCAGTTCTTTGTCTCATTCATTGTCCATTAGTCTTGTCAGCAGGTTTTTCATCTTTAAGCCTTGGGGTGGGACCCGTCACCCCGTGCTTTAGTCCAAGCTCTGAAAATCCCATCCGAATTTTCTGCCTCACAACAGCAAAATGGCAGATCGCACATGTCTATTTGTCTACAGCTTTAACTGAAACAGTTGTGTATAAAGATCCCCAAATCCTGACATGTACATTCCCTTTATAATGTTGCAGGACGACAATAGACAGCACAAGGAGTCTTCCTCCTTTGTGCTGTATGCAAGGACTTGGAACATTATACTCTGCTAGCACCCTTGCTTGTAGCAGAGAGGTGCAGTGTATAGATTCATAGATTCCAAGGACAGAATGGACCACTGTGATCATCTTATCTGATCTCTTATATAACACAGGTCATAGAACTTCCCCAAAATCATTCCTAGAACACATCTTTTAGGGAAAAACATTAGGGCTGTCAAGCAACTACAAAAATTAATCACGATTACAAAAATTAATTGTGATTAATTGCACTGTTAAACAATTATAGAATACCATTTATTTAAATATTTTGGATGTTTTCTACATTTTCAAATATTGATTTCAATTATAACACAATACGTGTATAGTGCTCACTTTATATTTTTTTATTACAAATATTTGCACTGTAAAAAAAAAATAGAAATAGTATATTCCAATTCACCTAATACAAGTACTGTAGTCCAATCTCTTTATCATGAAAGTTGAACTTACAAATGTAGAATTATGTACAAAAATATAACAGCATTCAAAAATAAAACAATGTAAAACTTCAGAGCCTACAAGTACACTCAGTCCTACTTCAGTCAGTTGCTCAGACAAACAAGTTTGGTTGCAATTTGCAGGAGATAATGCTGCCCACGTCTTGTTTACAATGTCACCTGAAAGTGAGAACAGGCATTCTCATGGCACAGTTGTAGCCAGCATCGCAAGACATTTACATGCCAGATGTGCTAAAGAGTCATACGTACTTTCATGCTCCAACCACCCTGATGACAGATTCTGCTTGGTAACGATCCAAAGCAGAGCAGACCGACGCATGTTCATTTTTTTTTTTGATGGTTCGGGTTCTGTAGTTTTTGCATCGGAGTGTTGCTCTTTTAAGACTTCTAAAAGCATGCTCCACACCTCGTCCCTCTCAGATTTTGGACGGCACTTCAGATTCTTAAACGTTGGGTCGAATGCTGTAGCTATTTTTAGAAATCTCACATTGGTACCTTCTTTTGCGTTTTGTCAAATCTGCTGCAAAAGTGTTTTTAAAACAAACATGTTGTGTCATCATCCGAGACTGCTATAACATGATATGTATGGCAGAATGCAGGTAAAATAGAACAGGAGACATATAATTCTCCCCCAAGGAGTTCAGTCACAAATTTAATTAATGCATTCTTCTTTTAATGAGCATCATCAGCATGGAAGCATGTCCTCTAGAATGGTGGCCGAAGCATAAAGGGGCATATGAATGTTTAGCATCTGGCACGTAAATACCTTGCAACACTGGCTACGAAAGTGACATGCGGACACCTGTTCTCACTTTCAGGTGACATTGTAAATAAGAAGCTGGCAGCAGTATCTCCCGTAAATGTAAACAAACTTGTTTATCTTAGCGATTGACTGAACAAAAAGTAGGACTGAGTGGACTTGTGGGTGCTAAAGTTTTACATTGTTTTGTTTTTGAGTGCAGTTATGTAACAAAAAAATCTACATTTCTAATTTACACTTTCACGATAAAGAGATTGCATCTGTATGAGGTGAATTGAAAAATACTATTTCTTTTGTTTATCATTTTACAGTGCAAATGTTTATAATAAAAATAATAATATTATGTAAGCACTGTACATTTTTTTTCTGTGTTATAAAAGAAATCAATATATTTGAAAAAGTAGAAAAACATCCAAAATACTTAATAAATTTCAATTGGTATTCTATTGTTTAACAGTGTGATTAATTTTTTTAATCACAATTAATTTTTTGAGTTAATCGAGTGAGTTAACTGTGATTAATCGACAGCCCTAGAAAAAATCCAATGTTGATTTAAAAATTGTCAGTGTGGGAAAATCCACCGTGACCCTTGGTAAATTGTTCCAATGGTTAATTACTCTCACCGTTATGTTCTCTGCAACACAACTGTATCAGACCCTGTCGGATGCAAAGAAGGAAATTGTCTTATGCTATTTACCCAGTTAGCCACCTGCTGGCACTCTTGGTGGTGGTAGCACCCAAAAGGGGGTAAATTGAGGGCACTGCCATGGGTTTGCCACTTCTCTGCATTAGCCAGCTGAGCTTGGTTTGTTGGGTTCCACCCACTGCAAAATGTACTCCCTGGGAGGACCCTTGGGTCACCTGGAATTCCCACTCAGTCTCCTGCTACAACATAGGGGGGTGACGGCTATAAGAAGGAGATAGAGTTGAAAGTTTTTTGCCCTATTTTATCATTCTGCTGTTGTGTAAATGAAGAAAAAAAATTGAAAATATTTCTGTGTAAATAAAGTGCAGTTGTATTCTGAAAAGTATCTCTAAAAGAGCAGTGTAAGAGTCCACATTTATTCTCTTTCTAATTTGTTTAATTTTAAAAAATTTAAATGTCTTTTCTGTCACTACTACAAATGTAACCTGATATCTGAAAGTCAAACTGTCTTTTTTCTGACTTAAGTATCATTACCAGTAATAAATATTCTGCAGTCGGGACTTTGTTAACAATTCTGATTTCAGTGTTAGAGCCAGGATAGCATCCTGGTCATCCTCCCATAACAGTGTCAGTTCTGGAGAGAGAAAGAGTAATAAAAATGATCAGACATATTTTTTGTCCATAATGTCAACAAAGATGACTCATGAGGAGTTTGAGTCAGATGGTACCATTTTTACTCAGATGTTTTTTTCAGCACACTTAGTCACCCTTTAGGGGGCTCACCTGCTATGGATACTTGAGGGAATTTATGCCTGTTATTCTTTTATTCTGAGTAATATGCATAGAATTCCCCATACTTTGAGAAAGAATAGATGGTGCTTCCTGCCCCAGGAGTGTTTTAATGGACAATGGTGGATATGAATCTGTGTCCATAATTGATTTCCAGGCTAAGTTCAGTCTACACCTAGATTTGACCAGGGCATACAGTAATATTGTATGTCCCTTCTTATCAACATGTAGAGTCCACTGTGACTGATTTTGTAGCTTATTCTGTTTGGTGAGCATTCCTAAGTGTAAAGGATTTGATATTGTTAGATAGAGTATTTTTACAAATAATGGATTGAGAGTACACTTTAGACATGGATTTTATGGAGCTTTAAACATTTTTAGAATGGGAAGTGTTAATTGAATAGATGATGTAAACAAAAAAAATTGAAATATGTTGACTAAATCTTGTAACAATGCTTGTGATGTTCCTATATCCTGCCCTTTGTTCTTGTATGGATTTTTTACAGCAGAGGCAGACGTTACCCATGCTATGATTCAGCGTCTGTTGCTAGCCACGCTCTTGCACGATTTTAACCTGATTTCACGGGATGAACAGGGAATGAAACAACGTAGCCCATGGCTGTCAGCGATGAAAAATAGGCAGGAATCAGACAAACAACTTCATCTCAGAGATTATTTCCGGGCTAAAAACTCTTCCAACAGCTGTTTGCTTTGGCTGCCACTCAGGTTCAATTTTTTTTTTTTTAAGTTTTTGTTTTTTTTAAGATGTGGGCTGGTTATTTATGTAGTCAGGAAAAGGTCTGTGTTTCCAGTGTTGTGGTCTCAGTGCTGTTTTGACAGTTGGAGTACAAGGAGATTTCTTCTTTTTCTGCCCCCTTCTCTCTACTACCCCCCCCCTTCTATTCACTTAATGCACAGAATGGGAATGCTGTAGAGAGAAGAAAAAACAAATTTATGAGTTTTTTACTCCCAGACAGGCAGCTTTGTGTCAGTTACCTTCAAGAAAAGTTCACGCCCCAAAGGAGTGTTTAGTCTTACACAGCCACTGACTAAGCAGTGTGTGTGTGAGAGAGAGACAGACAGAGATGAAGGAAAGTTTTGCCTCTTCATGAAAGTTGTAGTATTGTTTTAAAGATGACTGCTACTTTTGTTTAAAGTATTTGTTCTGGAATTACTGAAGCTGGAGTCTACCAGACTGAGGTCAGAAGCATTTTCTTTGGCAGAAAGAAGATACTTTTATAGAAGCCATGCCTGTACTTGGGGTTGCCTCAAAGCTAAGACAACCAGCTGTAGGGTCAAAGCCTGTTCATACTGCCCTTCCGATACCAAATCTTGGCACGACTGGGTCACAGCAGTATTCATCAAAGTCTTTGGAGCTTACTGGGGCGGAGAGCTCAATGCTTTCTTGTCAGCTTACATTAAAGTCAACCTGTGATTTTGGAGAGAAGAAAACACTTCAAGTAAAAACCAAGGAGACAGAGGATAGTAAGGTTAGTTCTGAACTTTACCTGCAGATTGAACTCTTAAAATGTTGGTTTACTTATGCAAAGTCTGATATCTGCCTTTAGCAAATAGCATGGTGGACGTGGAGCGCATGTGTAAAATAGGATCTAGTTTATGTAAATGATAACTTTCTATAGCCAATATACTAACATGTATTGTAACTGTGTTTAACTGATTGTTGGAGTTTGAATATATATTCTTTATTAAAATGTACATTTTATGATATCTAATGGAGTGATCCTTCATGGCAAGCTTCTGGTGAGGGTGAGTCATATCACACAGTGATAAAAATCATGCTGAGACCCAGATAAGTAGAACTACCACATGACAGTGCTTAAGAAAATATTGAAACTTGGCAGCTTCATGTGATATTATAATGTTAAAAAGGGCTCCCACACCCACACTTACTCCCCAAGGGAGATGCCTTTAAAATAAAAACAACCCATTGATTGTTCTGTCCAATTTTCAAAAGATCTGGCTAGACTTGCTGCAGAAACTTTGAACCAGAAAAACAGATCCTTAATGAAAAGTTACCTGTTTTTTTCACTTCTTTAGAATAGCCTTATCTTGTCTGCCCCCCTTCCAGATAGCTTTAACCTGTTCTGATTTCATTGTGATGTAAAACAAAATGAAACATGTTTGTCTGGGGGCAGATGCCATGATTTTAAGACTTTAAGATGTTTGTCTTTAGTCATTCCTAATCTCATTGCAGTTGTTTAAAATATATTATGTTTTGGGGACAGCAATACCATTGAATCCCTTCTTGTCCATAGTGTATAGTTTTGTGGCTCCTTCACCTACCATGTTCCAGGGATTAACATGTAATGTAACTGAATAGAGCAGTGTTTGCATGCTTACTTTCCCTCTCTTTATCAGTACTGCTGATTCCTGAACACTGATTTCCTCACTGTGATTAAACCAATTTCTATAATGGCTTCATTTTTATTTTAAGGAAACTTGCACATCATCATAGCTATTGCAGTGGTAGCAGACACACAATGTATGAACTTTGTTGTCTTAGTTTGAGAATGCTGTGCCTTGAGAAGCAGGATTTTGTGCCTGAAGCACAGGACTGGGAATCTGAAGATTTCAGTTCTGTTCCCAGCTCTGCCACAGACTTTCTGTGGGATCTTGGGAATGTCCCTAATTTCTCTGTACTTCAGTTTCTAACTGTCATAGGGTTCTCTGTAGCACCCAGCATTGCCCCTCACACAAGTGGGCAGTTGCTTTATAGAAAAGCTCTATGGAAATTCAAAGAATTATTATCCCTACCTGTTGGTGAACAGGAACAGCTTCATTTTTCATCAAATGATTGCAATGTGAAGATTACTATTAGTAAAACCTTTTGACACACTAAAATGATGTTCATCAGATATGCTTTAAAATGTATAGCTTCCTGCTTAGTAGTTTTAGATAAACTGAGGAAGTGTAAAGAATGTTTTCTTTAATGTTTGCTTTCATGGCTTACCATGGGGGCAGTGTTTCAGTTCTGAAGGTTATTATTTTCAGAAAATAGCATGCAAGTTAAAATAGCCACTTAGTTATAACAGTTAATGTCAACAAATGTTTTGGAAGGGATATAAAACCTCATGCTTCTGGGTTTAAACCAATCACTGAGGGGTTAGGAGGAGAGCTTAGAGTGACCAGATATCCCGATTTTTATAGGGACAGTCCTGATATTTGGGGCTTTGTCTTATATAGGTGCCTATTACCCCCCACCCCCGCCCCGATTTTTCACACTTGCTGTCTGGTTACCCTATGAGAGCTTCACAGGGGCAGATTATCTCACATCTGTCTGCTATGGGGTCCTTGCCTCTCCCTCTGAAGAGAGAGCACTATTGGAGACATTCTGGGTCTGATCCAGTATGACAATTCTTATGTTTCTAGGGCCAAATTTTCAAAAGAGCTCAGCGCACAATAGTTCCCTGAGTTCCCAGTGAAAGCTGCTAGGTGTTGAGCCTTTTGAACATCTGGCCCTTAAAGGCTAAGGCCAACATGGTCACACTGAGTCTAAAGTTAGGTTCCAAAATCCTTAATTGGGCACCTAAATAAAACTAGCCGGATGCTCCAAAGTGCTGAGCACTCAAATTTCACACTGACTTCTGCAGTTTTTTTATGATGTCCACTGAGTGCCTGAAGCTCCTGATGGAATCAGGGGACGCTAGAGAGAAAAGCTGTTGAAGTCAGTGGGAAATGTGAGTGATCAGCAGGTCTGAAAATCAGACCAGTTTCATTTAGATGCCTAAATAAGGATTTTCAGAATCTAACATTACACACCCCAGTTTGAAAATATGGCCCATGTTTGTTTTATTCTATACCTTGTGGTATATTTGTAAGCTTTCTAGTTTTCTGTTTAAACTTATAAACACCAGTAAAATACTCCCAATACTCCCCAACCCAAAGAAAAAAACAAACAAGAAAAATGTTGCTTATTCATTGTGCACTGGAAAAACACCAGAAATGGTTAATTGTAGCTAAGGCTCCTCTACAAGGAGCAATAATGCGGACTACAGGGGTAGGATTTTTAAAGTGCACTCACATGTTGTGCATTAATTGGTCCATGTAGACCCTGCTGGTGTGCAGTAAAGGTTACCTAGTGTGCTTTAACATAGTGCTTTTTGAAACAGTGCTATGTTAAAGCACACTAGGGAATATTACAGAGAGATTGCTCATTATAGTATATACTGCTGTAGTTAGTAACGTATACAATATACATTACTCCTAACATTATATACAAAGAGAGAACCGAAAAAACCCATGACTTTTGGATATCTATATTAAACTCAAAAATTGCTAAAAAACATACACCCTGAAAAAATGAAATTAATAAACCCTGAAAACAAAAACCCTATATATTTTCCATTCACATTTTAAATCAGTCTTGGGAGGTCATTTTGTCAAAATATTTTGGGGCACAGGTAGATGGTGGTGGTTAGTAAAACTACCTTTAGGTTCTCATTGCTAATAAACACCAAAATTCCAGCCTCAAATTACACTGGTCTACAATTTTTGAGAAGTCGTCTGCTTCAGAGATAAAATGTGCTATTTATTATGTATTTTGATGTGCTGAATTCAAATATGACAATTAAAACAACTGATTGGCTACTGTTTCTAAGATATTTAAGTTTTTACATTTTATGTCTATGTATATTGGGTAGATAGTAGAGTTTTAAGCATAAATTGTAAACCAAGGTCTTTTCATGTGTTTATGGTTGCTTTACATGATAATATTTCATCTGTCCTGTTTATGTAACACTTTAAAAGTCAGCAAAAGGGTTATATAAATAAAATGCATTATGAAACAAAAGGCAAAAAACTATTCTGTACATAGTTTAGTCCTATTCAGTGTCTACTTGGCACTTCTTGGCTTGTCTCTTGTATTCATTAAATGGAGCATCTCTTGTCACTGTCCAGCAATAGTCTGCAAGTGTTGATGGGCTCCATTTGCCCTGATAGTGTTTCTTCATTGTTTCAATGTCCTGGTGAAATCGCTCGCCATGCTCGTCGCTCACTGCTCTGCAGTTCGGTGGAAAAAAATCTAGATGAGAGTGCAAAAAATGTATCTTTAGTGACATGTTGCAACCAAGGCTTTTGTATGCCTTGAGGAGGTTTTCCACCAACAACCTGTAGTTGTCTGCCTTGTTGTTTCCGAGAAAATGTATTGCCACTAACTGGAAGGCTTTCCATGCCGTCTTTTCCTTGCCACACAGTGCATGGTCAAATGCATCATCTCGAAGAAATTCACGAATCTGAGGACCAATAAAGACACCTTCCTTTATCTTAGCTTCACTTAACCTTGGAAATTTTCCACGGAGGTACTTGAAAGCTGCTTGTGTTTTGTCAATGGCCTTGACAAAGTTCTTCATCAGACCCAGCTTGATGTGTAAGGGTGGTAACAAAATCTTCCTTGATTCAACAAGTGGTGGATGCTGAACACTTTTCCTCCCAGGCTCCAGTGACTGTCGGAGTGGCCAATCTTTCTTGATGTAGTGGGAATCTCTTGCACGACTATCTCATTCTCAGAGAAAACAGCAGTACTTTGTGTATCCAGTCTGCAGACCAAGCAAGAGAGCAACAACCTTCAAATCACCACAAAGCTGCCACTGATGTTGGTCATAGTTTATGCACCTCAAAAGTTGTTTCATGTTGTCATAGGTTTCCTTCATATGGACTGCATGACCAACTGGAATTGATGGCAAAACATTGCCATTATGCAGTAAAACAGCTTTGAGACTCATCTTTGATGAATCAATGAACAGTCTCCACTCATCTGGATCGTGAACAATGTTGAGGGCTGCCATCACACCCTCGATGTTGTTGCAGGCTACAAGATCACCTTCCATGAAGAAGAATGGGACAAGAGCCTTTTGACGGTCACGGAACATGGAAACCCTAACATCACCTGCCAGGAGATTCCACTGCTGTAGTCTGGAGCCCAACAGCTCTGCCTTACTCTTGGGTAGTTCCAAATCCCTGACAAGGTCATTCAGTTCACCTTGTGTTATGAGGTGTGGTTCAGAGGAGGAGGATGGGAGAAAATGTGGGTCCTGTGACATTGATGGTTCAGGACCAGAAGTTTCATCCTCTTCCTCGTCTGACTCAAGTGAGAATGATTCTGGTGCATCAGGAACCTGCAGTCCTTCTCCGTGGGCTACTGGGTGTATAGCTGATGGAAAGTTTGGATAATGCACAGTCCACTTTTTCTTCTTTGACACACCTTTCCCAACTGAAGGCACCATGCAGAAGTAACAATTGCTGGTATGATCTGTTGGCTCTCTCCAAATCATTGGCACTGCAAAAGGCATAGATTTCCTTTTCCTGTTCAACCACTGGTGAAGATTTGTTGCACAAGTGTTGCAGCATATGTGTGGGGCCCACCTCTTGTCCTGATCTCCAATTTTGCAGCCAAAATAAAGGTGATAGGCTTTCTTAACCATAGTGGTTATACTGCGCTTTTGTGATGCAAAAGTCACTTCACCACAAACATAGCAGAAGTTATCTGCACTGTTCACACAAGTATGAGGCATCTCTGCTCACTTTGGCTAAACAGAAATATGTCCCTTTGCAAAATCAAACACTGACAAATAAGAGCACGACACTGTATGATTTCTAGAGCTGATATAGGGCAATTTGTTCAGCAGAGTGATGTGAGCTTCATTATGATTGCATCATCCATGACTTCTAGGAATAACATGATGCAATTCATATCATGTATGACGCAATACCAGCTTCAGATTGCATCATTCATTGTTTTGCCTAAAAAGCAAGTACTGTCCAAACCCAGTCAAAGATTTATTCATAGATCCAGTCAAAGATGTATTTTAGTCATTTCTGGTTTAAATTGAGATCCCTTCCCTTTATAACTCACTTATCCTCCGCCAAGGGTCGTATATACTGACCCAATAACATATCTTGAAAACTAGAACCAATCGACAATTTTAAGCATCATTTTCGTTCTCAGTGACCCAGAATTAGTAAAGTTTGACTACATTTATTTCAGAAGCATTTTGGCTGTAGTGCAGTGTTATTGAATGATGTTTTCTCACATTGCTGAGTGGGAGATCCACTCCTCCCTGCCTCCCACTCTTCCCTTGGCTATCCTCAGTCACATTAGCTAAAATGTGCAGCTAAGCACATGTTTTCAGTGAGTTATTAGGGTTAATGTCCCTTCAGGTTTGCTTTGGGCAGATGTAAATTCCACATTACTGATGGCACTGTCCCAAAGTTTGACCACTTTCGAGTGCTGTTCTCAATAGTACTTTGGTTGATTTTCTTGGTTAGCAAACATATTAATCAAACATATGATATTCCTACATGGCTCTGTGGTATACAGTGCTGTACTTTAAGAATGTTTCCATTATAACAGTGATCAGATAAAAGGTCTTTTACTTAAAGTGTAATGAATACCTAGTCAAAGTTTCCAAATGAGAGAGAGAAATCTGCTTATACAGTATACAGTTTGTGTGCTTACGGTATATAATTGGATATGTGGCAACTGATTTTTGAGGGAAAAAATGTTGAATGTATATCTGTAAAAGACAATGGAATATATGAATTAATCATCTGGTTAACATTTGTCCTTGGCTGCTGTATTCTAGGCTCAACATTGCTTTTTAGGGCATTTCAAATGCAACACTGGTGATCACTAACCTCTCTGGTCGTGTCTGGAAGACGCTGAGATTGACATATATAATCTCCATTGTATATTCAGTCACTATAAGTGCTAAGATTTCCAAGATAAATCTGGATTTGCACATGTCAACACAGTAGGTCACTCTGCCATCCAGCTGTTTCCTCCGTGACCTTCATGTACACTGCACCCGATTGTTAGAGACTTTTGACACTGCTGTTGGCTTTCTTACATTATTACATTGCCAGGCCTGGCTATGAATACACTGCTGTTGGCTTTCTCACATTATTACATTGCCAGGGCTGGCTATGAATACTACTGCAAAAATTAATTCAGTGCTCCCTATATGCTCCACCTTCCTCACTTGATTCTGCTGTGCTTGCACGTCTTGGAATGTTTTGTGGACGTGATATAGTTCAACATTTCCAGCTATAGTAAGGTTGGTCTGCACAAAAAAGAGTATTTCCCTCTTTTTTCAAAAAAAGTATTGGGCAGAAAAAATGTGTGAAGATATATTGTTTCTTTTTTTGGTTGGGTGGGAACATAATTAAACCTAGGAAACTATTTGCAACAAGTAGTTTATTCGTTTGTGCATTATTTGAAACTGTTCAGCTCATAGTTTATGCAGACACATTTCAGGTCAGAGACTGCTCCTGAATTATTACGTGTGACTTGCGTCAATTATGCTCATTATGCCATATGTTGTTTGTTCTGTATGATTAGTCACCCAAGTCACATGTTGTTATCGCAGCTTCCTGACTGGCTGACTCCCAAGCCTTTTTAGGAGCTTTTAGGTTGATCACGTGAACACTTATGGTGTTAATACTCACGCCAAATATTTGTACAAATGTATTCACAACACACTCTTTCCCTGGAAATCTTACAATTTATTCCTATGTATGTGCATAGAAAGGGAATGCAGTTGTTGGAGTGAATTCATAAGGTGCAATCCTGGCCCCACTGAAAGTCAGTGGAGGAAATGATTCAACCCATGGTTTTCATTCAAACCAATGTCCATAAATACCTTTTTATATTATTTATCCAACTTTGTAGTTCATGTTCCAGTGATACCACTTTCACTTTGCTTGCTGAAGACCATAAGATCAAAATAATCTAAATTGTGCTGGAATGGCTTGTAATATTGTCTCTGATTGTAGAAAACTCCACCAGTCAGTAACAGGACTTAAAAGAATGTGTAGAGTGAGACAGTATGTAGATAAATAAATTAAGCAGAGGCTGGGCACTAAAGAAATGTAGGCAGAATTTCTTTATTCAAAGTTTACATTTTGCAAAAACTACTTTTCAGATTCACCAAAATTATACTTCTCTGCTGGCCGCCTACGTACCAGAGGTGATTCAATCCAAAAGAGAGCAGGTGGTATTGGCTAATAGGTGTTTTGTGTGAATGAACAAGCACTCATGTGAGCCCTGCACCAGCAAATAATGCTGACAGAATGCTTTGAATCAGCACATCCCCTCGCCACGTCCTCTTCTAGCCAGTGTTTCCCACTTTTTGATTTCTGCCAGTCTCTATAGTAGTCTGTGTTCTGCTCTCCTGACCTTACCCCTGTGTCAAAACTTTCGGTTTCAGGGGCTCTACATCTTGGCTTATGTTGGCAGAAACTGGCAACATCTCAAGTTGACTCTGCCCCATTCATCTTTGGTACCTCTCCTAGAGTTTGTGACTTGATTGATAAGATTTTATCTTTCAGTCCTGAGTTAATTTATACTTGTTGTCCTATAAGTCTCATCTCTCATATTAGTATGTCATTGCTCCTCCAGTTCAGAACAGTTGATTGCTTCTAAACAAGTTCTGACCATTCTAAAGTTGGTCCAATTCCTGCAAACCTAAAACTTCCCTATGTATAGCAACCTTCAGACCTATATTGAGATTCCTGTAACATAGTATTTACTGACCTTTAAGGGAGGTTATAGGCTAAGAGTTTCTCAGCCCCTTTTCAGTATTGAACAAAATAATTCTGGGAAATGTGGCTGTCAGAGGAACTCTGAGAATTGTAGAATACTGCAAGGCTTACTGAGAAGAAATGCCAGAAAATATATCAGCCTTCCCTGACTGAGTGGAGCTCACTAACAAGTGAAATGGGGAATCATTCAGCCCAGGGATGTGTGTGGAAAAGATCTGTAAAGAGGCAGGATAGAGAAGAGGAGGTACTTTAGTCCTGGTCAGGGAGCCCAGCTCACAGAGGAGAATGCAGATTAGGTACCAGGGCAGTTCAAGAGGATGCGGTTAAATATTGAACTGAGCTGAAATGAAATATTTCAATTCAGTTCCACAAACTGAAACAAAATGTTTTTATTCAGGAATGTCAAAACATTTTGTTTCAATCTAAAATTTCCAAATCAAAAGTTTTAGGTCTGTTTTTTTTTAATGAAAAGTTGAAATTTTCCATTGGTGAGAAAAGCCACTTCCTGACCAGCTCTATTACTATTAGTCCTGTGTCAACAAGGGCGAAGGCTGTAACCCAGGGAGGGACAAAGACGTGTTGTTTTGTATTTGGAGTTTAACATTTTTCAGTGGGTACAAGCACCAGAAAGCAAATTGAGGCATGGTCAACCTCTATGACAGAAATGTAAGAATCCATTATTTTTCCTAGTCTGGTCATGAATAGAAAGCCAGTAATATATCTGACCAAATGACTCTCGAGGCCTAGGTTAACTTACATCATAGAACTATACCTAAATCCTGGTTTGAGGTCTTCCAATGTTCTTTAGCCTACTTTTCCACTGTGATGTTGGAACCAACATGAAAGGCAGCTGCTGTTTTTTTCTGATTGCTTGTCCAGAGCTTGTCCATGATATGGTAACTCCTGCCTCTCCCCAGACACCAGATTTGCAGCAAAATTCTGCTTTGCTAATCTAAACAGATCTTAAATCCAATATTCTGCTCTCCATCTATGGGAGGCACTCATGTTAGTATCAAAGAGAGTTCCGTGAATGTAGGAAGAAGGAAATATCTTTCCCATAATTCACACTTGGCTTTCTCTTTCCTCTCTCTCTCAAAGCCATTTCCCCACTGACTCTCCTCTTAGCAGTGAAGCACCAAATCCAGATGGCTAAGAGTCTCTCTTTTTTTATTTTAACCTGGCCTTGCAGAGTAGGGAACACTGTGACAGCTCTTAGTTAGCATGCTTACTAACCCTACCTGATTTCACCCACAGATACACAGTCAAGTTGTTACTTCAGTGCTGAATTCCATCTCCTCCTTAGTTTGGCTCCTTCCTGCTGACAGTAAGTTTCATCCACCATGGCTGAGGATATGGAGCTAGGCCATCCAGTACTTATGGGTCATGTAGTTATACACTGTTGAAAGGTATAGATAAAGGAGCTCCTGGAGATAAGGGCAAGGAGCCACTGAGGGCATGGGAAGAGAGGTGGAGAAAATGATCCAGAAGTTAAGATGCGCAAACCTATGGAACCATAACAATATGCAGTCCCAAAACAACCTTCTGCACCCAATTTGTGCCCCCTACCTGCATCTGAATTCTTAGGTAGAGGAAGTGGCCTCCTCACCCATAGCACCTTAAGGGGAAAATGGCAGGCCCATTTTCTCTTCCATCACCACTGGAGGATTTATCTGCCACTTTCTTGAGATAAGGTGACATAGGGGTTTTCTCCTCATTCTGTCCAGTTGAGGGGTGTGTGTCTGAGAGCTTTTTCCCCTACCCCATGTTACTTTAGTGGTAATCTATACCATCTGTGTCTCCCATCTCTCTATCCCAATACACCTACTCCTGTGCAGGAGCGGCGCCAGGGTTTTTGCCGCCCTAGGCGGCAGCGCTCCTCCTCTGAGCATTCGGCGGTGGGGGTCCTTCCGCGCCACGTCTTCGGGGCACTTTGGCGGCGGGTCCCGAAGTGAGTGAATGACCCACCACCAAATTTCCATCGAAACCCAGAGCGGAAGGACCCCCCGCTGCCGAATTTCCGCCAAGGACAGCAAAATGCCACTCCCCAAATCCTGCCGCCCTAGGCAACCGCCTAGGGTTTCCTAATGGAAGCGCTGGCCCTGCCCCTGTGAATCATCTGTCCCCATTTTCATGTGACCTCTTTCCCTACATCTGTTGGTATCCTCCATCCTTTGTCTCCGAGTCCTTTTCCTCACATATTGATCTCTCCTAAGAGAGCCTGCATTATGTCCCTGTATCCCCTCTGAGTCTATGTCTCTGTTCTTCCCGTGTTTTGGATGACTTGCACCCACTATCTCTGGGTCCTCTTCTCCGAAGTGCATCTCATCTTCAGTCCTGAGATAGTGACCCTGGGGGAGTAGGAATGGGCTCCTTTCCCTATATCTTCCTAATCGTGCCTCTACCATCACTTTCACATTAAGGGTGTCTGAGGCTATGCTGTTTGGTATGGGGTGGGAGGAGGAGGCAGCTGCGGTCTGTTCCTCTGGCTGCATTCTCTGCTGCTTACTTAGCTTCCAGCAGAATGGCCAAGGAAAGAAAAAGGGCAGTGGAGGCAGCCAGGAACCTCCTGCCTGCTCCCCACAGTGGCCGCTAGTGATGGGAAGCCAACATTGTTTTTAAATTGCTGGATTAGCTGCCAAAAACTTCAGCCAGCACTGCAGACACCTGGGACTGCGTGTGTTTAAAATTCAGGGCAGCCCTAGCCAAACTGGGACAGTTGGCAGATATTCAGGATGTCAATTATTTTAGTTTCTTGCCTTGTGCTCTGTATTATTTCTTTCTCAAACAGATAGCATTCCACAGCGTCATCCTTAATATGCTCTTCATATCAAGCACCATCAGAGTATACTGTATTATCATTGATTTAAGAGCATTATACTGTATGTGCTTAGAAGCTGCTTTACTCTTAAACATTTCTCTCATCATCATCTTTACCAACCACATTTCAGTCTAATTGAGATAAATGTACTGTAACCCAGCTAGGTTATTCTCCAAACCTATGTGTTTTAGGAGTAAGATACATTTCCAAATACATGCGTGTGGTCAAAAGCTGCTCTTTCTGTGGTTTTGGTTTCATTTGTAATGGTGAATAAGGCTGGGAGGATACTTACCAGTCTGAGTTGCGAGCCTCTGCCTGTTCTTTAGTGTTTCTTGTTTTATTTAATTGTATTTTATTTTCTTAGCAAATGAGAAAACAGAATATAGATCAAGTGGGTTGTATGGTGAAAAATGGTACTAAACGTCAACAGACAACAGTTGTTATATATTTGTTTTGCATTTGTGCAGAGAGGCCCCAACAAAGATTGGGCCTCATTGTGATAGGTGCTGCACATACCCATAGTTAAAGACAATCCCTGCTCCACAGACCTTACAACGTAAATAGATAAGACAGACAAAGGGTGGGAGACTGTAAAACATATTATCCCCAATTTATAGATGCGGGGATCAAGGCAGAAAGAGATTCAGTACTTTGCCTTCAGTCACACTGGGATTTTGTGGAAGAACCGGGAATTAAACCCAGATATCCTGAGTTCCAGTCCACCACCATAACCACAAGACCATCCTTCATCTTCTGTAAAAAATCAATTTTGAATGAAATGTCCCTGTAGTGGGTTATTTTTCCTCTTTAGTTTTCAGGGAATGTTCTTACTCCTCGTTCCAGACGAAGTCAATGATAGTTGAAGGTGCTGAGCACTGCTCAGGATGAGCCTCTGAGCTAATATATGATTTAAGTTTTACTGTAGGAGCAAGTAGACACTCTATGTTGGTTTTGATTTACCTGATCAACATAAATTGTGCCATATGCCTTTAGGAATACAGGATGTCTTGTGTTCCTTATAGTGTAGGGAAAGTATGCTCCAAAATTGTATGTTTATTGCTAGGCTCACCACTTATTAAAATGTGATGTGGGAAGAATAAATAGTCACAGAATAAAAGCAGGCCTCTTTCAGGAAAGGTTTTAATTTTTGATCATGATTCCAGCCCATGAATATTCTCTAGTTTCTTTTTGGCAGAAATGCTTGTACTTGATAGACAATAATGGCATCAATTACAAATCTGAATTGCTTGTTTTCTTAAAGCAAGAGTTAATTTCTGGTCTAAGTCTGCTGTCTGCTTTTTCTAATTTAGTAAGATCTTGAGTTAATTTTGTAGTTTTTCCTTATACCTACAAATAGTGCACATGAAGAGTAGTTAATTTTAATACAGCTCTCTGTTTCACTTTGACCTGATTCACAGGATGAAGTTTGGAGACAGCCCATGATTTAACAATAGCCTTTTGACAGCAAGGGTGTTTGGGAATTAAGCTGGAGGGGGGAAAACATCTATCTACTCTCAAATTTATTAGTGGAATAGTTTGTACAAATCTGCAGTTGCCCATGATGTTTTTAATGTCCCTACCCTTTCTCTTTTGTTTTTATTGGAAGGAGAAAATTGGCTGAAAGATAGCATAACATTTAAAATTCAGTAAAGGAATGCACAGTGTTTTGTCTGGTAAATGCAAGTAGATAATTCCCTTGTGTAAAGTGTGCAGCTTTCTGATGGCTCTTATGTATGCACTGTGTAAACTAAGTTGAGAGGACTTGGAAAATAAGCAAATCAAATCAAAGGGAAGCATAATCCTAAAGTGGCTAGGGCAGGATCGGAGTGTATCTGGGTATATAAACTGAGAAGGTGCCAGCCACTAAACATGTCTGCAACTCCTTCTGAGTAAAACATGAGCAAAGCTAGCCAAGTTCTATATTAGGATTGTGCTAACCCACTTTCAGTGTGACATTTGTTCTGCCATATCTGTCTAGCCATTTTTACTTATGAGACTCCTCTGCTGCTTTGCCACCACTGTGAGCCCATCACTATGGAATAGGTTTTCTCATTCAGAATATCGGCTTTTCAGCACGTGGTCAAAATAATTATTCAGGTGACAATGTCCAATTAACGCAGCTGCCGTTCATTTGAAAATCCAGAGCCCATGGAGATGTTGTGGTGTCTCTTGCATTTCCCTTTTAAATGTATTGTTCTGCAAACCTTCACTCTAAATGTCAAACACCTGGCCTTGCATCTTGGTAGTACTGTGCTAGACTCCAAAGGATTTGGCTGTGGATGCTTCCTGTTGTGCATCGGGATTTGATTTACAGGACATCTGTAAAACCACCAAAGCGGAGTAATCAGAATGGTCATGCGCAGAAAGATGACTCCCTGGTGAGTGTTGGAAAACAGTAGAACGCTTTAATTAAGCAGGAAAAGGCTGCATGGCTTATACATGATTTAGGATGAGTAAGACATAAGTCAAGGTGCAGGACTTTTACTCACCACTAACTACAACAATGGAATTTCCTGGCAACACATCTATGCAGTAAACAGGGCTGCATTTTTTGTAAACTGTCTCCGAAACAGAAAGGAAGAGAGAACCAAAGGGACTGTGTAATTTATAAATAGCAATGGTTTTGTTAAAGGAAAACCTAGTGAACAAATACAGTTCTTTAGAGAACTAAATAAATAGTACTAAACAGGAATATATATTGAAAATGAATGTTCAAAACTGTTTTAGAAATATCTGTCACTGTTTCCGAATCTCCAGTCACTGCATGAGATTGCTGCCTTGCTCAGTGCTGGCCAGCACTCCCAGTCAGAGACCCATTATGCTGGAAGAGAGAGAACTGAAGGGATATTTGGGAGCAGTAGAAATCTGGAAGCTTCAATGCTGTATGTTCTATTTATTTTAAAAATATGTTTACATTTTGGTTAACAAGGGACATGGCATGGTCCAGTGAATAAGGCATGGACTGGGAGCCAAGACACCTATCTTCTCTTCTAGGCTCTGCCAGTGACTTACTGTGTAAATTACTTCACTTTCCTGTGCCTCAATTTCCTCATGTGAAAAATGGGAATAATGTTACTTGCCTGTATTTGCAGGGGAAAAGGACTCTTCAAGGGCTAAATACCATTATCATTGATGATTGCTTTAATCAATCAAACCAGATGATTACCTACTTTTGAAAATTGTTATTGAACTTACCTTAAAACAACTTGGTGGAGTAGATTGTTTCAGTTCTATTTCATATCATCAGACTTAAATTGGCAATTTTCTATTGGTTAATATATATTTTTTTATTATTTCACTGACGTCACTTTAACAACCTGCTTATTTGTTTATCCTTGTTTGTAATTAGGCAAACTGATGCGAAAACATTGTACATAATAATGCCATTTTCCTGCAAAAATATTATTCTGATTTAGTGACAAAAGTGGTGGGGTAAGAGCCTTAGCACAGTGGTTGCTTCCCATCAGTTGTGTGTGCTAGAATCCCATCAGTGCAGTATTTTACAAGCTTAATTTTAGATTTGCACAGTATTATAGTTAGTTTTGAAGGGGTGTAGATGAGTCCTTCCCTGGGGTATGGTGGGAAGGCTTGTGTATTCCAATAACCCCGAGAGCTATGCTGGCAGGACGCTTAACTCCTGGTAAGGCCACCCAACTCGGACAGGTGAAAGGGTAGGGACCAGACAAAAAGCAGACCACCTGGCAACTGGCTGATGCCAGATGCTTGAATGGCATTAAAGTAACTTGAAAAACCTCATGAAGGGCTAGCAGTTTCAGGTGGATGAGTACCCAGGGAAAGTAGTGGGACATCCCAATGTAGGAAATGCCATCAAAAGGTGGAAGGGTTACATCATGGATTTAACCAGTGGCAGCCACAAAATGGAGGGAAAGCAATGGGAAACCACCCACTGTACTTTTTCCTATAGGGACATTCATGGCAGAACAAGAGAAAAGCGATAATTCATGTGTGGTGCTGGATGGTGAGACCCTCAAGTCAGAAATCCTGACAAAGAAAACATGGGAGGAGGTTCAGGCCATTAAGAGTACCATTTTCAGTTATGATGGTGCTGTACCCAATCCTGCTGGAAGTACAGCGCTTGAAGTTTGCACCAAGGTAAAGAGTGACCTGAACTTTCTTACACAAATTATCAGAATCGGAGCATGAAATGTGAGGAGTATGTATGAAGGGAAGCTTGACACTGTGACCAAAGAATTGAAAAGATATGAAATATATGTGGAATTCCAGAGCTGTGATGGAATGGTAGGGGCCATTTTATGATCATGAATACACAGTGAACTATTCAGGATCTGAGAAAATGGGATTGCATTTATCTTATCCAAGGAGACATCCAAGTGTCTTCTTGGATATAACCCAATCATTGATAGATTCAGTACAATTCACTTATGACCTAAGCCAGGCAACATGTCAACCATACAGATGTATGCTTCTACAACAGCTGCTGAAGCCACTGCAGTGATGCACAGCCCCCCCCACACCTTTCAAGATCCTACACATGCCTATCACAACTTGTCGTATACCTCATCCAGTGTACCAATAACAACTATGGGCCTGTCTACACTGGTGCTTTACAGTGCTGCAACTTGCAGCGCTCAGGGCGGTGTTTATTCACCCCCCTGAGCGAGAAAGTTGCAGCACTGTAAAGTGCCAGTGTAGACAGTGCACCAGCTCTCAGAGCTGCGCTCCCAGCACTGCTAGCTACTCCCCTCATGGAGGTGGTTTTCTTAAAAAACCCAATTTGCCTCAGCCAATCTGGCAGTGAGGGAAAATTCCTTCTCAGCCCCTCGAGAAAAGGGGTGTGAGACATACTGTACCTTGAGGGAGCATATTGTAACCCCTACATTCTTCATTTTCATATAATTGTGATCCCACATATAAAGCATGCCTTGTAAGGTATCGGGAAAGGTTATGATCTACCGAAAGTCATTTCTCTATCCATATATGTATATCATTAACGCATATAAAGTTATGAGAATTGTGTTGTATAGTGGTCACTAAAGCATGCTGTAAGTTGAGGAATCAGCCAAATATTAGCTCTCCAGAGGCAACAGCAAGGAAAGTAACCAACGCCCAGGCAGGGTGTCAAACAGTCCATCAACAGCCATTGTCCAACAAGAGAGCTACAATGCAATGACTCACCTGCATGAGGCCCCATCAGGGGAATTGCTCAACTTACTTAAAGAGACTCAGCAATGCCACACAGACATGCCTGGACTTGTGTTCTACAAGCACATGCACTGAGAGTATAAAACAGGCAGAGTGGACACATACTGGGCCTTTCTCCTGCCCCCACCTATGCTGCAAGCAACCAAGACACCGAGGAGAGGACAAGACTCCAACACAGGAGAGTCCAGATTTAAGGAGCAAACCTGTATATTAAGGACTGCAATATCCAGTGGAGTGAGAAAAACTGCTTAATCCAGTTGTTGCCCAGTCTAATAGGGTTGAGAGTTTTGACTGCGTGCTTATATTTTATTTTATTTTATTTTGGTAACCACTCTGTCTTGTTATGCTTTGACTTATAATCAATTAAAATCTACCTTTATAGTTAATACATTTGTTTGTTTATTCTACCTGAAGCAGTGCATTTGGTTTGAAGTGTGTCAGAAGCTCCCCTTGCGATAACAAGCCTGGTACATATCAATGTCTTTGTTAAATTGACAAACTTATATAAGCTTGCAGCGTCCAGTGGGCATAACTGGACACTGCAAGATGGAGGTTCCTAGAGTTGTGTCTGGGACCGGAGATATTGGCTAGTGTCATTCGCTTGCAAGTAGCTGGGAGCAGCTTACATGCCAGAGGCTGTGCGTGAACAGCCCAGGAGTGGGGGGGTTCTCACCGCAGAGCAGGGTAAGGCTGGCTCCCAGAGTCAAGGATTGGAGTTACCTAGCAGATCACTGATCCAGACAACACCAGAGGGGAATGTCACAGGGGCAGGGCCGATGCAAGGAAGTTTCGCGCCCTAGGCAAAACTTCCACCTTGTGCCCCCCCTCCGCCCTGCGGCAGCTCCCTGCCCCTCCTGCTCTGAGGCGCCCCCCCTGCGGCAGCTCCCGCCCCCCGGGGAGCCGTGCGGCAGCTCCCCACCCCAGCTCACCTCTGCTCCACCTTCTCCCCGAGCACGCTGCCCCCTCTCTAATTCTCCTCCCCTCCCAGGCTTATGACGTCAAACAGCTGATTGGCGCCGCAAGCCTGGGAGGTGGGAGAAGTGGAGCAGTGACCGCATGCTCGGGGAGGGGGTGTAGCAGAGATGAGCTGGGGTGGGGAGCTGCCGCACGGCTCCCCAGGCCGGGGGGGTGGGGAACTGCCGCGGGGGGTGGGTGCCTCAGGGTGGGGAGGGCAGCTGCCGCAGGGCACCCCACCCCAGCTCACCTCTGCTACGCCCCCTCCCCGAGCACGCCGCCCCCACCGACAATGACAATAATTGCATGGAGCGGCCGCTGTGCTGGGAGAGGGAGTCTGAGCCGCACGTGTCAGTGTGCCGCCGGCAGCCCAGCCCAGGAACGCTGTAAAAAAAAATTGGGGTCACTGCTTTTTGGGGCCCCCAAATCTTGGCGCCCTAGGCAACCGCCTAGTTTGCCTTAATGGTAGCACCGGCCCTGCACAGGGGGCAACTAATGTAAAGTCCTCAGCATAATGATGAAACCTGGTATTTTATCCACTTCCATGGAAGGCAGGAAGGGTGGGTTATGTTAAAGTGGGCTTCCCCAGAACCATCCTGGGTATAAATACTTTCCCCTCCCTTCTTGTGAGCTAGGGAGGGGTGGGGTCAGGATGCCCCCTTCCCCCCCCCCCCCCCACCAACTTGCTCCAGCTGTACTGCTTCTTTCGTCTTTATCTGGAACAGGTAATCCTCTTGGGGGAGGGGCCTTAAAGCGGGCAATGACCCTTTCCTAGGAGCCTGCTGGACAAGCTCCATCCCTGCATTTAAAGGGGGCAACTCACTGTTGCTGTCTAGCCAAAGGGCTTAATAAGGGGTGAGGACAGATTTCAAATGAACTCAGAAGCTTAATATGAATACAGTTTTGTGCACTTTAATTTCTCCGTAATGCTTTTATTTTCTGGGTTGCTTCCACGTCCCTCGATTTTGAGTTCATCCTGCAGTTGCTGTAAAGATGTTCTGAGATATGTTACAGTGTGCCAAGCGTTGGCATGGCACACCAGATCTCAGAGCAGAAAACATGGATTGAAATGGAGAAACTAAAAGCATTAATAATGCAAAACATTGACTCAGTACATTGCTACAGCTCCTCTGGAGCCAGTATGATACAGTGAAGTAATAAGCACAGTTTTGACACTTCGGCTCCATTATGCTGCATTGTGTCTACTGGAAGCATTATAAAGTTAATATGTCTCTAATACGCTGAGTATATTAAATATGTATGTAGGACAAGGTTTGTTTTATTATATATGAATGTTTTGGGGAGGGAAAGGGGCCAAATGTATCTAAATGCACTTTAAACATAAACCATGTTTTTTTCTTTCTTTTTTATGAGTGTGGGTAGATTTAGAAAAGAAAATTTTTATTTTACTATTTATACTGGGTCACCACCTCCAGAGAGTCCCTTCCTGGTATGGGATAGCCCTGCAGCATCCTTGCCTTGGTGATTTGGTCCTCTGGCTAAGCCATTAACAAAGAAGTTCACCCCTTCTAGGGTATACAAGTCTAAAAACAACAGTTTCAAACTGGGCCCAGCCCTTCTTTTCTGTGGGTCTGGTCTTTTTTCAATAACTCAGACCTCTTGACACACTTCTGCACACACTGCGGGCTTAGCTTCCCTTCCTTGGCTACTTTTCTTCTCTTCCCTCCACCCCCCATTCCCCCCCCCCCCCGCCTTTGGGTTGCTTGCTGCTCGCTGCTCCTTACCAAACAGCAACTCTCTGGCTTTCCTGCCTGGAGTCTTTCCCTGCTTTGGCAGGCCACTCCCAGCCCTACCTACCTAGAGTCTTTTTTCCCCCTGCTGTTTCAGGGTCCCCTGTAGAAGACTTCTGCTCTCTGCAGGTCTCAGCAGCTTTCTGTTGGTGTCTGCTTCAGTCAGGGCTGGTGCAAGGATATTTTGCGCCCTAGACGAAACTTCCACCTTGCGCCCCCCCCCTCAGATGTCCAGCCCCACCTTCCTATGGTCAAGTTCCCCCCAGGGGCCCAGATGTTCACAAAGTGCAGGGGGCACGGGGGGGAGGGCTGCAAATAGGGGGGTCGTATGGGGGCTCTTCCAGGGGGTGAAGGTGGCAGAGAGGGGGGTGCATGGGATTGTTGCAGGGGGTGGAGGTGGCCAAGAGGTGGAGGGGGTGAGGGTGTAACAGCAGGGAAGAGATTGCACAGAGGCAAAAGGGGCTCATTGCAGGGGGTGCAGGGAGGGAGTGGCACAAGGGAGGAGTGGGCAGGAGGGGGTTGTTGCAAGAGGCTGGCAAGTGGGGTGTGTGTGTGTGTCTGTGCCCGGGGTTGTTGCAGGGGGGGTGAAGGTGGCATGGAGGGATTTGCACAAGGGAGAAGTGGGCAGGAGGGGGTTGTTGCAAGGAGCTGGCAGGCGGGGGGGTGTCTGTGCCCAGGGTTGTTGGAGGGGGGTGAAGGTGGCACAGAGGGGTTTGCACAAGAGGGGAGTGGGCAGAAGGGAGATGGCAGGTGGGGGGAGGGGTCCCCAGGTTGATGCAGGGGTGAAGGTGACCGTGGTGGCTGGGGGGAGAGGGGGATTGCTGAGTGGAGGTTGCCCAGAGGCAAAAGTGGCAGGACAGGGTGGGTTGTTGGGGCGGGAGGTGCACAGGGGAGAAGGTAGCTGGTTGGTGGGTGTTGGAGGTGGTGGGTCTGGCTGGGGGAGGGGTGCCCGGGTTGCTCCCACATACACCATTCCCCAGACCAGGGACTGGACCTGCCCACCCCTCGGCGCTCCGCGGGCCCGTGCGGCTCCCCGTGGCCCGGCTAGGTATCTTGCAGGTGGAGTAGGCACCCAGCTTCTCTGCCTGAAGAGCAGAGCGCAGCTGTGCCTTCTTCCCCGCGGGGCAAGCCGGGCTCTCCACCGCCCCCAGGGCTCTCAGCGGCGGCACAGGCAGCCAGCCCCCCACGCCCGAGCCTGCTGCCGCCTCTGAGAGCTCCAGGGATGGCAGGGAGGCTGGCTCGGCCCACTGCGCGGGGAAGAAAGCGCAGCTGCTAGCGCTAGACCCTCCCCTTCTCTGCTCCGCCACCGGCTGCTCCCCCTGGGGGAGGGACTAGCCGCGCCGCTGGCAGCCCCTCTGCAACCAGGAGGCAGGGAGCAGTGGCAGCCTGGTGCTCTGCTGCTTAAAAAAAAATTTTGGGTCACCGCTTTTTGGCGCCCCCAACCACTTGGCGTCCTAGGCGGCCGCCTAGTGGTTCCACCGGCCCTAGCTGCAGTTGTCTTCCCCTTCTTCAGCACCCAGGCCTTTCCCTTATCTATCCTAGAGTCTTGGTTGACTTATGTGATCCATTTCCCCCAGGTGAGGAGGTGAGTTGGCTATGTCACAGGTAGGGTTGAGACCATACCCCAAGCCAACCCGCCCGTGCCAATAGTCTTATAAAAATGACAAACAATATTTATCACTGAGTGCTGCTCCTTTTCCAGACTCTTACAAAGACACACTAATTTTCACAATGACCCCAGTGATACAAGAAATAATACTAATACTTTTTATAAAGTGTTACAGCTTACTATTAATAAAGAACCTAAAGCAGAGAAGTCAAGTAACTTGTGCAAGGCTACCAAGTGTGAATCAGTTCCAAGGACCTGAAATTAGAAATCAGCACTTCAGATCTGTGCTCCTCTGTAATTGTCCTGTCTCTCAGCTCTTCTCTTTCTCTGTCACTTTAAAGCCCTTATTATGAAAATATTGGGTTATTGGACATTATTAGCTTGGTCATTTTAAAATGTGTTATTTTAGAAAGATGTCAGAGTCATCAGTTTAAACTAAGGACCAATGGTGACCATCCTGACCCTATTGAAGTCAATGGGAGTTTTGCCATTAACTTCAATGGGGCCAGGATTTCACCCCAGCTGCTTGAAAAGTATATTTTATTAAGGCTAGCCATTTGTGGCCTCTTACACTGTTACAGAATATGTTGTCAAGCTGCGCAGACAGTTTAAATGTTTTTTTTTTTAATAACAAAACAACCAAATCAACTGGTGCAATTTTGCAAATAAATAAATAAAATGCCTTCAGTCTTAGAGTTTGCAAAGTTTCTACCCCGTCTAATAAAACAGATTTATAAAATGATTGAGGAACCAGTTCAAAATAACAATAAACACAAACCAATCCTAGAAAGTATTTTTCTTCATTGCTTTTACCTTTCACTTCCAGACAAAAACAAAAGTGTGAAAACAAAAATTTGTGCTTGTGTTATTTCTAGCCCAGCCAAAAGCAGAACGTATCAGAAATCTAATGAGACTCCCCTTTTATTATTAGATTTGAACCTCAGCTTTCTTCAAAGCTAAGAATCCCAGATATGGTTTAAGAAACCACTGAAATTTTTGAGTGTCTCTCCGGACTGAACTTCTGAAGCTTTTAAAAAATTCATCCATCCAACATCTCTAGAAAACCTTTCACAAAGAGGTTTTATAATGAAAGTTTGACAGAAATTGCCACAGCTGGTGCTACTCTTATGGAGAATCCATTTATCGAAGTGTGTGTGCATCAATCACCGTGTGTGTAACTGAGTTTCAAATGATTAACAGGAAAGAAATGAGAAAGCTAATTAGCTTTGCATTGAGAAATGGACCCAGAACAAGTTCCTCAGCTTTGGGAAAGTTTGGGTACATATCTGAACTTTTGTGATTCTGGTCCATCTGCACTTTGACATATGACTGGTAGTTTCTGATATTCAGCTAGTTCTTTCTTGCTGCAAACATCTCATCCTTATACATGAAAGGGATTGGTTCAAAAGGAGAATAGATTCCTGTATACATTCTCAACATTAAACAGAAAGTGAGATGTTGTATGCAAGCCTGGAAAAGGAAACAAAAAGACTTTACTCTCTGTTGACATGCTCTCTCCCTCCCCCCCCCTTCAGTTAAATTTGTTTATCAGACACTAAACACTCTTCCATTTTCTGTTTGCGACTTTTTATTGTGACTGGTATGTTGACGTCCTTGGAATTTCTGAACATATAGATGACAATTTCCTAATTCGAGAAGTGTTGCATCAAACACAGGGAATTCTATATTAGACCTTGTCCTAATAGATACTTCAGTACAAGTGATCATGACTTGATGATCGCATTTATCATATGCAGGCAGAGTAAAGTCCAGATCAGTAATATATATATGCTTTAATAGGGTCACTTTCACCAAGCTGAAAACACTTATGAGCCATATCAGCTCGGAGGAAGAATGTAATCAGAAAAATGTGAATGATATTTGGGAATCATTTGAGAACACCTTACTAGATACCCAAAAAGCCATAGTTGAGGAAGAAGGCTATGCTGGATTACACTTTTACTAGGGTTACCATACGTCCTCTTTTTCCCGGACATGTCCGGCTTATCAGCACTCAAACCCCCATCCGGGGGGAATTGCCAAAAAGCAGAACATGTCCGGGAAAATGGCGGCTCTGCTCCTCCCCGACTCTTCGGCTCTGTTTAAGAGCCGAGCTGCCCAAGCGCTACCGGCTTCGGGCAGCCCCCATGCCTCCGGACCCTGCGCCGCCGGAGCCCAGGAGGGGAAGTGCCCGGCTGGGGGCACAGGGTCCGGAGGCA
>NC_048298.1:68996216-69022122 GCF_013100865.1 Trachemys scripta elegans
AGCTATTTTTAAGAACACCCATTTTGATATCTACCTTGGCAAGCACCTCTCTAATTCTTACTTACAATGTATATGCAAGTATCAGAGGGGTAGCCGTGTTAGTCTGAATCTGTAAAAAGCAACAGAGGGTCCTGTGGCACCTTTAAGACTAACCTTCTGTTAGTCTTAAAGGTGCCACAGGACCCTCTGTTGCAATGTATATGCAGTTAATCTTGGAAAGTGCAATGTGTACATTTGAAAAGAAAATTAAGGGGTTGATTCTGAATCTGATACAGGTCATGCCAGAGAGTAACTCCTTTGACGTCAGTGGAATCTTTTGCAGAGGCATAAGTAAGATCTGAATCAGGGTCTAAAGAAACATAAGAACAGCCATACTGGATCATACCAATGGTCCATCTAGCCCAGTATCCTGTCTTCTGACAGTGGCTGATGCCAGGTGCTTCAGAGGGAATGAACAGAATAATGGAGAACATTTATTTTCTCCCCTGTCTCAGCCTCGCAATTTGTTTTAAGCTGACTTGAGAATTTTTTTGCATAAATATGATGTCCCAATACATTTTACCGGAATCTTTTAGGTTCTTAAAGGAAAAATATAATATAATCACTATTTATTTATTTTCCTGTTGGCTTTTACTTATACAAAGGGATACAATCTTGCTCACTAATCATTATCCTAAGAAATACCTATACACATTGTGCTGCATCATACGTGAAAATAGGAAGTCTTTTCACTTGAAAACAAGAAAGCAAGTCAGTACCATGTGTCCAGACAGAAATATGAAATATGAAGTCTTCTCACTGAGTGAATAATAGTGCTGTAGCTCTCCTGTAATTAGCCACTCTATTTTTCTATTCTATTTCTGTGTTCTTTTGTGATATCCATTTTTTCCCTACCCAGTCTCCATGTTGTTAGCCATCTCTCTGACCACAGACAAACTCTGAAGTACCACTGCAGAGCTCCTGCTTTGGCCAGAGGGGATTACTTGATAGCAACACATGATAATTCATCGTACTTCCTTTCAGGGGCTGAACATTTTGCTTACACAGCACTTCTAGTCCCTGTTGAGTTGCCTCTGATAATTTGATTTGTGGGAAGTGTTCCTGTGATAGGCCCTCTTGCCTAAGCCCAAAGACAGATGCCATAGACGAGCTGAGAATCATTGACACTGTCAGTCAAAGCAGGGTCACCGTTCTGAGGCTGGAGGCAATTACTGTGTCCGTGGAATTCCTAGGGTGGATAATATATGAGATTATGGCAAGAGGGTGACAGTCTCTCTGATCCATCTGAATTCCTACTTTTCATGGTACAGATGTCTGGCACATGTAGGCTAGAATTGGATGAATAACTGATTTTTTTTATTCTTATTTGTGAGTGTGTGAATATTTAAGTATTCATTGGAGCACTAACTTGAACTTGCATCTCCCACCTCACAGGGGAATGCTCTGACTACCAGGATATAGAGTCATTCTGTCTCTCTCTCTCTCTTCCATTGTCTATTCAATTATTTATACAAAGTGGAACATCTTCAACCGGAGTGAGTGAGAAAGTCCCACACCACAATGCCTCAGAGCACAGTAGTTAGGGAACTCTCTTAAGGAGGTGGGAGAACCCAGTTCAAATCTCTGCTCCACACCAGGCGGGGGGATTGAACCTAGGTCTCCCACATCCTGGGTGAGTGCCTGAACTACTGGGCTAAAAGTAATAAGGGTGCCACCACCACAACCTGCTTTTTCTCTTCTGGCTGTTTTGTGAATGGCACCAAAGTCCCCTTGTTAGTCTAGCTTGGAAAAAAAATGTTCAAAACTATTCAGCAAATGTGTGTCAAATTCACAATAGGTTCACTCAACCCGAAATTGGATTTTTTTCTCCAGCAAATCTCTATTTGTCTGAAAAATGTTGTCTAGCTCTAATGTGGGCATCTAAAATCTAGCTCTGTGTGCTACTGTGACAACATCAGCTGTATGCTGGTTAGCACATTTCTTTGATAAGAGAACAGGTTTTAACATCACGTTTAATGTATAGTTTTCAACTAAAACACCATCTTATGTGGGGATATTTAAACCTAATGCAGTTTGAGATTTTCCAAACCTCACAGGCTATTTTTGAGGTTTACAAAGCTAGTTAGAACTTGGGAACATCCTCCTATTACTCATCCCCATTATTTCAAACTCTTCTCTCGTCTCTCCCCCCCGACCCCCACAGACGATTCCATTTTTTAAAAAAAATCTAGTTTCAGGGAAGCCTATGGTATGTATTAAGGGTAGAAGAATGCCCCCCGTCCCCCAACTTTCCCACCAGAGCTAGATTTCTCCTATGTGTACTATATGAATGTGATCAATATAGCATCTCTGTCTCCTTCTCTGCTGCTTTGCATAGGAGCAAAGGATACAGGATTGGAAGGGACCACCTGGGTCACTGAGTCCAGACCCTGCTATCACAGGCAACCCTATCAGATAATCCTATTCATAAATTTATCAAGTTGCATATTAAAATCCATTAGGTCTCTTGCCCCCACTTCTCTGATTGGAAGGCTGTTCCAGAACCTTACTCCTCTTATAGTGAGAAACCTTCTTCTAATTGCCAGCCTAAATTTATTCATGGCTAACTGATGCCCATTCATTCTTGGGACAATAATGTACTGTTAGCTTCGAAAGCTCTTTTTCCTCCTTAGTGTTTTCTCTACTGATGTAAATGTGCTTTGTTTCTAGGCTTTCTGTTTCTGGAGTTTCCTGAAAACACCTGTAAAAGTCTCTGCAAATTTTCTTCCTTCTGTGCTTATTTTAGGGCTTGTCTTCACTGCCGGGGTAAATCGATCTAAATTATGCTACTCCAGCTACGTAGCTTAGATCGACTTATCCTGGTGTCTTCACTGTGCTGTGTCAATGGGAGATGCTCTCCGGTCGACTTACCTTACTCTTCTCGGGGAGTTGGGGTACCACAGTCGACCAGAGAGCACTCTGCTGTTGATTTAGCGGGTGTTCACTAGATCTGCTAGATCGACATCCGCTGCATCAATTGCAACAGCTCCGATTTACTGGTAGTGAAGACAAGTCCTTAGACCAGGGGTCGGCAATGTTTGGCACGCGGCTCGCCAGGGTAAGCACCCTAGCGGGCCGGGCCAGTTTATTTACCTGCTGACATGGCAGGTTCGGCTGATCGAGGCCCCCACTGGGGGCGGCGAGAAGCGGCGTGGGCGAAGGATGTGTTGGCCGCAGCTTCCCGCCGCCCCCATGGCCCGGGACGGTGAACCGCAGCCAGTGGAGGCCACGATCGGCTGAACCTGCCGCGTCAGCAGGTAAATAAACTGGCCTGGCCCGCCAGGGTGCTTACCCTGGCGAGCCACGTGCCAAACTTTGCCGACCCCTGCCTTAGACTGAAAATTTTGAAGGTCAAATTCTGAGGTGAGTCTTTACTGAGGGAAAACTCTTGTTGAAGTCAGCAAAGCTGAGTAACCATTTCAAGATTGGGTTACTGGAAAAGTAGACTGTAAAAGTAACTGTTATCTCATAGACTCATAGACTTTAAGGTCAGAAGGGACCATTATGATCATCTGGTCTGACCCCCTGCATGCTGCAGGCCACAAAACCGTCCCTACCCTTTCCTTGACTCTGCTGATGAAGTCCCCAAATCCTGTGTCTTAGTGACTTTAATTGGCAGAGAACCCTCCTGCTAGAGATCCCTGCCCCATGCTGCGGAGGAAGGCGAAAAACCTCCAGGGCCTCAGCCAATCTACCCTGGAGGAAAATTCCTTCCCAACCCCAAATATGGCGATCAGTAAGACCCCGAGCATGTAGGCAAGAGTCTCCAGCCTGACCCTTGTTAGCCATTATACTGTTTCCCTAGCATTGCTTGGTATTCCTCAGCTAATATTTTTACCATTAAACCATTCCCTCTGCAAAGCTACAGCACTCATCTATAGTCCCATAATAAATATAATATCATATTCTTTCCGCTATATTTGTCCAAGCCTATTTAGAAATGAATAGTAATTTCCTTAAGCAAGCTGACTTCCAGACATGACAAGTGAGAGAGAAGGGAAGACAAAACTGGCTTGATGTGCCTTTTCATTAGGCTAAACCTACAGTTCTTATTGCCTACAGTTCTTGCTATCTAAGCTTTTTCATTTTTGTCTTTGTAAAACTAGATAATGCTTTGCAGTATTCCTGCTATTGCCTAGATTCTCTATACTTGGTATTGTGAGCACTTAAGAAATGCCAAAACACAATCATTTAGTTAGAAAGACAACTAAAAAAGCTTTAAAGGGTATCCATAGGATTTTGAAACCCACATTTTAGTTGTTCAGTCATACGTTTTTCCCTGTGTTTGAATAAGGCGGCATTATGTAAGGGGCCAGAAAAACAAAACAAAATTAACTGTTTGGCACACTTCATAGAGGTTCAGTCAGGGAGGAAGAGGAGGATTTAACGGTCAGAATATTAGAAGCAGCTGTGGATACCTCAAGCAGGTTTAAAACTTTAATAGAGCTGCATATGGTTTTAAAAGCAAATGGGGAGGAGTGCTGGCATTGGCTCACACAATTTTTGAATGGCAAGGAACATAATATTTCAGTAAGTCTTAGTCAAGCTGTTTTAATTAGCCTACAAAAGAAAAAAAGGTCTTATGAACTAAAAACATCTTGCATTGAGTGGGTAAACTTGATCAGTTTAGTCTGAATTATTTGGCTTCAGTCTACATGTCTCATTTGATGTTTGCTGGCCTATGAACAAATGCAGAAGAGCCATGCAGAAGAGAAGGGTTGGAAAGTACTGTAGACTCTGTACTTTTCAGAGACATTTGTCCCTCAAATTTGTGTACTTGAGCCAGAGAGTTCAGGGTAAGGCTTTGAAAAGTAGTGCTTCTTGAAGCACAGCCATATTTATCTGGCATCGATTCATACACAGTGGATACAACATTGGCACAATTACAAAAAGAGAACTGATTACAAAAGTGTATGGTGTGGTGGTTTTAATAGGGTCACAGTTTATTAAAATCATACCAAGCAGAAAAGGAAAACTCGTCAGAAACTTTTCTTGTTTCTCTGTTTTTCCCTTTTCTTTTCCTGTTCCCTTCTCCCAAAAGCTCTTCCTCTTTTTTCCCCTAAAGAAAAAAGGTAGAACCCAGCTATTTTAATATGGGCTAATTATAATACTCTGCATCTATAAGAGAACCAAAAAATCATTTAGTCAGAAAACCAGTTATTCTTTGTGCTAGGGATATGAGTGCAAAGTTCAGGATGATCACAATGATGAGTCTGAGAAAGTTCACAGGGAGATACTCTTCTTGAATGTAACATGTGCTATGAAATCTGGAGTTACTATATGGTTAAAACTAGTAGAACCAGCTTTTATAGCTTTTTAGGGCCTAATTAAACCATTGGTGAACTGACACCAAAAACCCATTATCTGTGGGGTTAGGAAGTTTGCAGATGTCTGTAAGTGCAAACAACCTGTCTGGCTTGAATCATTCATGCTTTAGCCACCTGCTGCTGCATAAGCAATAGGACCGTTAAAAAAGACAGTTGCATAGACACCCTGTTCTTTTACTTTCCAGACAAAAAGCTTAGCAGCCAATTTTAGATAATTGGGAGAAAAATGGAAAAGAGGCAATAAGAACCCTCTCTCCCTGCCCTGGAGATTTAAAGTGTTTTTCCTCAAGGTTACTATGCTGTCATAAGGTAGAATTGTGCTTTTACAAAAAAGGGTTCAACTCCATTTCTCCAAGCCACTAGAAAAAACTGCTGTTACTAGGACCTGGCCCAAATTTATTGCAAATTAAGGGTGGGACTTAATCAGCTTTATCGATGATCAAAGGAGTTACTAGCTCTGAAATAATTTTCAAGTAAATCTCTTATACTGCAAGCCACGAAGTAATTCTGGGTTAACTCCCACATATATTTGCAAGGGTTGGAGACCATTGTTCTTTTCCCTTTCTTCTGTTGTTTTCTCAGTAGAGATTTGGGATTCTTGCGGGCATGAGCGGAGGGGGGATCTTTTTTTTTTTTTTAAATGGGTAAACTTGGCTTTCTATCATTCTTAAGGGGCTTCTCCAGATGTTGGATGCCCATTAAAATTAATTCTGTTCCAGTTCAAATATCTTTGGAGAAGTATTGAGTAAGACAACAGTCCTTTCACTCCCCTTATATTAGACTAAGTACTAGGTTCATTTCATTCATTTCATGAATTTTCAACTCAAATTCAACAAGTAAAAAGGTGCAGCTGTTAGCTCATTTTTCAATGGCGATTTTGGCCAAATGAGACTGGTGTGTGCCATTTTGATTATTTACAGTTTTTTGTGGTGAAGATAAGGATCCATCCAAGATACTCCTTCCTTCCTTCCTTCTGCCAGTGTTGTCTGGATCTGTTGGCTCCATGATGAATTGATTTTAAATCCAGCAATGATGCAATAGATGTTTTACCATTGGCGAAGGGGATACAAATGCCAACATGGCCAGACTCTGCAGAGTCTGCTGAATAATTGGAGAATGTTTAGTTTGGCTCCATATTACGATGGGAGGTGTGGGAAGGGGGAGTTGGAGGAAAGAGACCAAGAGTCAATTTTTGAATGCATTTTAAGATCTGGATAATCCACATAAAGTAAGAACATGTTACAATGGAAGGAAGTAAATTCAAGAACACAGAGGTTATATCCTACTTCCTTTGCTTTTTATACTAGCATATAGTAAACTCATTACACTGTACCAAAGAAACGGCTAGGGGACTAGAATTGCTTTCCTGGGGAAGGTGAATAATTATTTTTCAAACCTGATTACTAAAATACCTTAGTCCCAAAAAGAAACCTTGCCTAATGCCTACATATTATATTAGGTATGCAATGTTTGGATTAACATACACTCTGTTCTTGTAAATCAGCACGTTTTTATTCTGAATGTCCTTTTTCATTTATTAAAGCAGAGTTTTGCTGTTGTCTTGCTGAGCTGTGTGACTTCACCCAGAGAATTGCCTCAGTTACAACATACATTAAATAATCTTTATCTGATAAACATGACAGATTTGTAGTTAACACCAATTTTTTTTATTTTTTTTAATGCCAGTCTCAGATAAACATGTGGATAGTATATGCAAAGGCAAGCAGTCAAAACACAAAGGACAAACTAATGGACATTTCTGTCCAATAACAGTAACAGGGATGTGTCCTCTGCAAAGATTACAGACAATTTATTTGCATGTGGATATTTTAATGGTTTATGCATTTTTATATCATAATCACAGAAGCAAAACATATTTCCTATTAGAGAACTCTACATGGGATGTCAAAAGATATGAAGAGAGACTTCCTACTTTCCTAATGGTTGAACATTTATTGAACCACACGTGTCTTTGATCATTCACTAAACCACTTAACACATTCTTTATTACAGCCATTGTATGATGAACGGTACGTTATATTAGTTTTAAAGTCTTTTAATGAATTTAATCTTTTTGCAGTAGAAAACTTCTCTAACTTTGGGTATGTTAGCAATTCTTTTAAAAAAAAAAATACGGCACTGAAATCCAGTACCCTTTTATTTTCTAATTGCAAAAGGAACATGTATTCACTTGACATAAAAAACTATGAGATGCTTCCGGTTGGCTACAAGCAGGCTTTTAAATACTCGTTTGGGATGAAGAAAGTTGAATTGTCTACAGAAGGAAAAGAAATTATTAAACCACAAACAATTATGTTTAAAACAAGATTGAGAGTATGACAAACCCACAAAAAATGAGGAAATTCAGAGTAAAGGTTGACAATTTGGTCAGAGACAGTTTGTCTATAACTCACCCCATTTTTATGGATGTGTTACATTAATAAAAGTAAAAGGAAACAGAAACGATAAGGAACTATTCTGGTCAATCGGCTCTGAAACAAATGCTCTAAATTAAAATATTTCTGAAAACAAAACTTATGGTGGTCATGCTCCGAAAGACCTTAACTGTTGTCATGCAAGCATAGATTATATTTTAACTTGACACCCAGAATGGGCCAAAATTTGTGATTTTTAATTGTGTGTAACTCTCACTGAAGTCAATGGGAGTTTTGCAAAGAACCATAGAATTTGGTCAAATGTCAACACAGATTCCATGACTATTGTGAGTTTAAGAGCAACCTTCTTTACATTACCTAAGCATGTTTTGCCTTCTGATTGTAACTAGAGGTGAGCTCAAGACATGAAATTCAGATATGAAGTTGGATAAATATCTGAATTACTGCCTCAAACTACTTTTCTGGCACACTAGACACTGTGTATTGCTTTAGAAATGTTATACCTGACATCGCTTTGGATTGAATTCTACCCCTGAATGCAACTGGGAGCCATGCATGTCTGAGAACAGAATTTAGCCCTTTGACCCTTAGGGACTTGGAAAGCCAAATGCCCTCATGATTATTATTCATTAGAATGAAAGCATCCTTGGTGCTTTACAGAACATATAACACTGGTTGTCCACTTTCTTTCAACAGCTGAATAGGCATCAGCAGTGTTGCCACTGCTAGCAGGTGTCCCTAATGAGTGTCATCTAACCATCCTTATGAGATCAAACTGAAAAAGGTTGCTCCTGTATCTGAGGTTCCTGCATGGAAAAGAATTATATTCCTAGTGGCCATCTGTTTAGCCATGTTCTTCTATTTATAAACAGACAGTGAGGGTAATCCATATCAGATGGATAAAAGATGTTATCGCACTGTATATTTTTGGTGTTTCGAGTCTTCATCTGGGTTGTTAAAATACTGGATTATAGTAACTAATTACATATAAACACAGTACTTCTTACAGTACAGACAACAGTACAGAGTTACTTTTTACAGATGTATTCAGGAAATGTAATTTCCTTTAAGTTAATTTTCTTGGTAAATTGACTTCCCTTTCTTGAGTTGAGCGATAATGTTATGGTATGAATTTTAACCCTGTGTTCATACCACTGTTTCTTTTGCCCTCTCCCGTTCCTCTTCGGCAGTAAATGACAATTATGTGCCTTCAAACATATATTTTCCTGGTTTCTGACAGAGCATTGAATGTCTGTGCTCTTCAGGTGATCTTTATCTACAAATTTAGGCATGATATTTAGGCATGATATTTTGTGTTTTCACTTACTGCTGTTATGTGCACCATCAGGAGGAATGGGATATCCTCGTCCCAGTCCCTTTGATGGCATTTTATAAAGGTAGCCAGCTGAACTGCAAGCCAGTTACATCATTATGAGTTATAAGGTGTAGTGGTCTGAATTTTATAGATCCTAGAATCTCATAAACTTCCTGAAAAACTTTGGATTCAGACTTTCTCCCATGTCTAAGCTGGTAGACTGGCCACTCTCTCTCTCTCGATAATAATTTCTGGTATGGTGATCGAGTGCTAGCCCCTCCCTGCCAGCAGTAGGGGAATTGAAAAAGTCCACTCTGTGCTGCAGTTACAACAAATTAGAGGGATCAGAAGCTCTTGCATAGTTGCAAGGGCTTCTGGGCCCTGTAGGTAGTTGTACCATGAAATACTTATGTCCTCCCAACTGCTTGTGGGGATGTTACAGGATTGACATCAAGTTACAGGATGGACTACCACACCTCCAGAAGACTTTATGGATGGTGAGATGGATGGCCCCTTAATAAGTATTACCCCAGCCCTAAGAGTTCCCATGTGCCACATGACATGCATTCCCTCCTCCTCACCTACCCACATCTGCTTAAAGTATTAGTGAAATTGTATGCAGCAGCAAAACTGCAAGAACTACAAGGAGCATCCTTTTATAGTGTCTCTTTTGAGCTACAAGAAGTTGTTGTGGCACCTCCTTTATTTCACTTGCCTCCCAGCCCTCAGCAAAGTAAAGCCTTGGTAAAGGCATAGGCTGATTATCTGCTGCTGCAATCTCCCTCCAACTGTCTTTCCCCTAATGAGGGCCTCTGCGGAAGCTAGTGTTGATCTCAGAGAGAATCTAGTTGTTTGGGTCACTCACCCTAATTTAGTGTTCCTGAAATTGATTTCCTGAAAGCCAGCATGAGACATCACGGTGAAATACAAACAGCATGATAATATTCCCTAAGTAAATAAAGCTGGTACAGTGCATGCATGGCTGTTTCCAGGTGGTATAGCTGTCTTTACTCTCCTGCTTTATACAAAATATTTGCCCATAGAGCTATGTTAGTGTTTTAGTATTCAAGTTTTTCTACTTTTCAGTGAATGATAATTCTGTCAAATGAACAGAAGAAATGTACTCTCCATAGATCTCATACCTTCTTAGACAGTGCTTTCAAAGACTGATCTTTTACTCTGAGTAATCACATTAATGTTAAACACATATGTATGCAAATTATACAGAGACTTTAAAATACCGAAATACTGACTGACTGACATACTAATATTGACTGTATGATACGAACTGTACAGTACATTGTAAATTTCAAAAGAGATTATGCATGAGCCAAGCTGTGGTAAAAGCAAGACTTTTGAAAAGAGAATTCATCTTACTTTATGTGTCTTCTGTGAATCTGAAGGCCGGAGAGTTCCAGATAGCAGGGGGAGAATGTGCAAGTAATACTCTATGGCCAACAGAACAAAGACGTGATTTAGGAACAAAGAGCAATCTGAGGAGCTGGGAATCATGGCACATCTGGTGAAAGTATAGGAGATGAGAAGGTCTGATAACTCAGGTGATAGGGGGAAATCTGTGGGGTGCTTTGTAAATGTGTTTTGGAACCACTGAAAGGGATGCCACATGGATATCACAAAACCCCAAAACATCAGGGAACACTGAAAACTAGTAAGCCTAATGTCAGCCCTGCACTGAAATGTTCATATTGGCCCTGAAGTATAATGTACCAATGCTCAGTCTGCCAGCTCCATTCTTCTGACCAGGAAGGGTCTTGCAATTTACAAGAATCCTGCTCTCGGCAGTGATTATATGCTTCATTATCCTGATTAGGCAAACAGAGCAGAGCTATGGTGCCACATGCATCATGTGTCTATCCACCTTTTACTGGCATTCCTCACCACAGTATCTATGAAAGTATGAATGCTAAGAAATGTAGTGCACAGTGTGTGTTGTGAATGTGTTGGTCAGCTGGTAATTCATGTATGTTGCTCTTCTCACTTTAGTGTTGAGAGGGTAATGGGGGTGCTTATAGAATTTAGAGGCCAGTCCTCATTTTTTTATTTTGAGCACACTACTTGGGTCTATGGGCATTCCTGAGTTCCAGTCATAGCTATTGCTGTAACTGGTTTTGAGAAAGTAATTGAGGCCATATTTTTCAAACGTGGGAACCTAAATATAATGATTTAGGGCTTGCTATAGTAAATCACTTAAGTGTGTGCTTAACTTTAAGCATCAAAGTAGTCCCATTTACTTTAATGGGCTACTTATGCTTGAATGCTTTTCTGGATCAGGGACTGATTTTTCAGAAGATCTGAGTACCCACAACTCCAGTCAAAGTCAGAGTTATCTGCTGGTGTTAAGCACCTCTGAAAATCAGGTTATTGGGCACCCATGTCTGAAATATGGCCTAGGAGCTGTTCTTGATACATGACACAAAAAACATGCTAAAAAGGCGCTGTGACGGTATTTCTCTTATCAATTATTTTGGAATGTAGCCAAACACTCTCACAAATATATGCCAAAAGAATAACAGTGATATGCTTCATAGCTTTATATAAATTCTGGATCATATTAGGCATGTTGCTTGTAGTGAAAGTTACCAAAACAACCGTAAAAGCTTCTTATTGCCAAATAGTATTATTGAAGAGAATCCTACTTTAAAGATGTTCATGCTGGTAGAATTAGTTCTGAACCAGTCTGTATCCCCCACATTTCCACTCATTCTTCAAAGGGAGATCAAAGAGTCTATTATCCCCCACCTGTTGCTCTGAGCTTTCTCCCGAGACATGCAAGATTAATAATGAATTGATACTTTTCCACCTGCATGCTTCTCTGGATAATGTAAAACAAATCATCACCATGTAAAAAAACTCAAATCTGTAAAAGCAATTAGTTCAAAGTCCATAGGACTGGTAAACACCCTAAGATTAAAAAATAAAATAAAACAAAGATAAACGTGGAAGCCTCGGCACGACTATTGTTATGTTGCTGGTGAACAGCTGGACAGAGTACTTTTTGCAAGTACTGAGGGTAGATTTTAAGCCTTTTGGAAGAAGGACCATATCTATTTACATGTTTCTATAAAGATCCTACTGCACTTTTAAGGTACTATACAACAAAAATAATTGAGGCCCTGGGATTATTATTTTCTTGAATATCATTTGAGAATATTAGAAATGTGTTTGTTGGTTGATTCTCTAATGCAGTATCCTTGATTCAAAAATAAAACATGGAATTGTACACAAGAAAGCAGTCCAGAAAGTACTCAACAGCCTAAATTAGCCTTCACCGCTGTTGGCCCATAAGAAATGCCTTCTGGGCTGTCGAGTCACATAGGCTAATTCACATTCATACGACGAATATCTTCTTTCCAGGAATCAGAGATGGCTGAATTACAAATTTTGTACTGCCCCCTTTCCTAGAACAGTCTCTGATTTAGCCCACCTGATTGCCATGGTAATTGAGTTCTGGAAGGATACCTTGATGGGGTAGTTCACTGCACATAAATTGGAATTGAGCATGCACTGGAATTGAACATTGTAAATGTTTTTCACTGAACACAGCATGTATTTCACTCAACATCAGTTAGTAGTTGAAAGACATTTTAAAGAGCTAGGATTCAGTGTTAACCCCTAATCTGCCCAGTGCTGATTATCCTTAATTCTAGTGTAATCAATATGATCAGGCCCTTATGGAGCTTTTCCTGTGCTGACAGGTTTATTTGTGTAAGCCAAGGAGAGCCAGTGGCCTCTGTCCCCATAGATATTACATGGATTGAATAAAATAATGACCTACATTTACATAGTGCCTCTGAGCCAGAAGTTCTTTACAAAGTAGAGTGCATAAGGGATACTTCCCCCAACACCAAAATGCATTACCTCTGGGAGGAGCTGCAATAGCCATTTAACATCAAACATTGTACAATATAGTTTAGGATTGGAAATAGAAATTGATTATCCACTGAAAACTGCAGGAGGAAAAATATGTAGAATATAATTACACCAGTTGGAATTTGGCCAGAGTACCAGAACTAACACCTGGTACTCATGCATATATGCACTTTGGGATCTTTAATAATCACAAACGGTTAAGAGCTTGCATTTACATTTTATTTGAAAAACAGCATTCCTGTCTCTCCCCCCTTCAAAGCGACATATGTGGCTTATTTATTTTAATTTATTTATAGGAATTTCTATGGCCTTCATCACTGTAGTATCTCAGTGCCTGACAAGCATTAATGAATTAAGTGTAGGGAAGTATCATCCTCATTTTCCATATGGTGAAAGAAGAAATAGAATTCAGATTTCCAGCCCTCCAACTCTGTCTCTTACTAACTACAAAATCATCCTTCCTTTCGTTCAGTCCACGAAGGGAAGTATGCCGCCTGCTAAGTAACCAACACCACTTCTCGTAGCCTCTGTGTTTTCCGTGAATGAACATAACAATATAAGAATGGCCAGACCAAAGGTCGATCCAACCCAGTATCCTGTCTACCGATAGTGACCAATGCCGGATGTCTCAGAGGGAGTGAACCTAACAGGTAATGATCAAGTGATCTCTCTCCTGCATCCATCTCCACCCTCCACCCTCTTTGGGTGGAGGGACACCATCCCTTACCTATGCTGGCTAATAGCCATTAATGGACTTCACCTCTATGAATTTATCTAGTTCTCTTTTAAACCCTGTTATAGTCCTAGCCTTCACAACCTCCTCAGGCAAGGAGTTCCACAGGTTGACTGTGCACTGTGTGAAGAAGAACTTCCTTTTATTTGTTTTAAACCTGCTGCCCATTAATTTCATTTGGTGGCCCCTAGTTCTTATATTATGGGAACTTTTCCTTATTCACTTTTTCCACACCACTCATGATTTTATATACCTCTATCATATCCCCCCTTAGTCTCCTCTTTCCAAGCTGAAAACTCCTAGCCTCTTTAATCTCTCCTCATATGGGACCCATTCCAAACCCCTAATAATTTTAGTTGCCCTTCTCTGAACTTTTTCTAATGCCAGTACATCTTTTTTGAGATGAGACTACATCTGTACTCAGTATTCAAGATGTGGGCGTACCATGGATTTATATAAGGGTAATAAGATATTCTCCGTCTTCTTCTCTATCCCTTTTTTAAAGGTTCCTAACATCCTGTTTGCTTTTTTGACTGCTGCTGCACACTGCCTGGACATCTTCAGAGAACTATTCACGATGACTCCAAGATCTCTTTCCTGATTAGTTGTAGCTAAATTAGCCCCAATCATATTGTATGTATAGTTGGGGTTATTTTTTCCAATGTGTATTACTTTACATTTATCCACATTAAATTTCATTTGCCATTTTGTTGCCCAATCACTTAGTTTTGTGAGATCTTTTTGAAGTTCTTCATAGTCTGCTTTGGTGCTAACTATCTTGAGCAGTTTAGTATCATCTGCAAACTTTGCCACCTCACTGTTTACCCCTTTCTCCAGATCATTTATGAATAAGTTGAATAGGATTGGTCCTAGGACTGACCCTTCAGGAACACCACTAGTTACCCCTCTCCATTCTGAAAATTTACCATTTATTCCTACCCTTTGTTCCCTGTCTTTTAACCAGTTCTCAATCCATGAAAGGATCTTCCCCCTTATCCCATGACAACTTAATTTACATAAGAGCCTTCAGTGAGGGACCTTGTCAAAGGCTTTCTGGAAATCTAAGTACACTATAGCCACTGGATCCCCCTTTTCCACATGTTTGGTGACCCCTTCAAAGAACTCTAATAGATTAGTAAGACATGATTTCCCTTTACAGAAACCATGTTGACTTTTGCCCAACAAGTTATGTTCTTCTATGTGTCTGACAATTTTATTCTTTACTATTGTTTCAACTAATTTTCCTGATACTGACGTTAGACTTACCAGTCTGTAATTGCCGGGATCACCTCTACACACCTTTTTAAATATTGGTGTTACATTAGCTATCTTCCAGTCATTGGGTACAGAAGCTGATTTAAAGGACAGGTTACAAACCATAGTTAATAGTTCCACAATTTCACATTTGAGTTCTTTCAGAACTCTTGGGTGAATGCCATCTGATCCCAATGACTTGTTACTGTTAAGTTTATCAATTAATTCCAAAACCTCCTCTAGTGACACTTCAATCTGTGACAGTTCCTCAGATTTGTCAACTATTACTCAGATTTGTCTGAAATACAATTGCTAACTAGTCCCAAACCTACGTTCACATGAGATCTGATGAGATCATAGTTCCAAACTTTATGACTACATAACTTTAAAAAAGTCCTATGTATAAAATAGCCATAAGTAGAAAGGAAAGAGTCCACCTCTGTAGTGTTTTGGTGGCCTCCGACCAGCAAACTGCTTCAGGTGGCTGTGAGGATCCAGCCATAGAGAGCAGCTTGTAGGATTACAGCCTATTAAAAAGAACCCTGCTAACGAAAAGAGAATCCATTAACAGTCTGAATATCCATGCTTAAATTGTTAAAAAGTTGTTTATAGTGTGTTAATGGAGATGACTTAAATGAACAATGTACCATGTATGAGGCTGTTTATGATAGATGAACATTTAAGAACACCATAGTTTGTATATCAAATTAGAGATGCTCATGCCATGAAATTGACAACATGTTTCAATTAGCCTTACAACAGCCACACCAAATTTTTTGCAGGAAACTATCTAATGGAGGAAGAATGTTAAATCCTGAATTACGAAATGAAGAAATTTTAAGCATTTAAAAGGATAAAGCAAAAATAATATTTGGAGTGGAGAAATTATTTCACGTCACTGTTTTTTATTTAACTTCAGCCCCCCCACCCCCTTTCCTTGAATAGAATGGTAGGTGTGTGAAATATTTTTGTGGGGAGGTTAGTGGGGACTGCGTTCTGACCAGTGCTTTACCATTAGAGAATAGGTCAGAAATTTCCTCAACTAAATCAGATCCCTCTCCTTTTCAACCCTTTTTCCAATGAAAGAGGCCTAGTAACTGGATTTATGCACTGTTTGAACATGTATTCCTGAATCAGGTTATGATGTCTCCAAAGACCTTACTATTTTTTATTATTATTATTTTGGTAGTGAGCATCATCTGACCAGAGATGGTCCCATTTTCTTCTGACCCTCCTCATTTTTCTCTCCTTTTTTTTACCTTTTCTTTTCTTGGTCCTGTGTGACAAGTGAAGTACCCAAGCGATGTACTCACCTGCGGTAGCAATGGTGGGAGATGGGACAGCTGGTGTAGACACTGGGCTCCAGATAGCCATTGGTTTTTTAACCATCTAAACCTGCTGAAAGCATGTTTTAATATGGGGGTAAGAACATCAGTAGACCCTTGGAGTTCTGTCTACATTTGGCCTCCCATTGTTGCTACCACAGGTGAGAAATATTTCTGATAAAATCCTGGGGTAGACAATGATATAGAAAATGGGAAAGACAGAAAGATACAAAAGCCTTTTCTACACTTGATTCAATGAAACAAATAACTTCTACCCACCTCTCTCTATGTATACAGAGGCTATTGCCAAACTTGACTTTGTAATTAGCCTTTTTTCAATTTTATTTGTTCTAGATCCATAGACCTACCAATTTGTCTGTGCTACCCATTGTCTAGATAATCAAAAAAAAATCCATGCAGCTCTGAATGACAGTCACATACTGGCATGATAAAAAGTATTTATCTTACATACCAAATCAAGGGAAAAATGCTTAGCTCTTACAAATGTAATGCTATTAATTTGTTCTTACAACAAGTACTGTATCTCAGATCCCTCCACAGCTATTTATATCTATAATGTTCCTTCAAATATAAACTAAGTAAATTATTAATATATGTATAAGTAAACTATGCATCAACAATGTATCTCATTGGCTATATCCCTAAATGTTTTAGGGCAAAGATGAAAAATGATACAATAGGAACCCTTATGTGTGACTTGGGAAATAGAATCTGATTTCTGTATTTTATTAGAAAAGGGATTAGAAGCAATGGGAAGGGGGAGAGGATGGATAGTGAAGTGGAATTGTAAGAGTCAGGGAGTCAATTAGTTGCTTTTCCAGATGTTGGAGATTGCATGGGAGAAGGATCAATCTCATACTACCAAGACAAAGAAGGCAATCGGAACAAAAAGGAAATTGGCATTTAAGGAGTGTGTGGACTGGAAAGAGATGAAGTGAGAAATTCAAAGGGAGGGGTAGGTCCGTGGAGAGTCATAAAACTGGGACCTATTGAAGAATTCTGGGGGATGATTGTTGGAGTGAGGGGCGGTGCTGCTGAATTTTGCACAAATTGAACCACAGAGGGTTGAAACTTGGCAAGAAGGAATTAATGTACTCAAGGTGAACAATGGAAGAGTGGATCAAGTGTAGTGTCTGTGTGTGTGGTGTTTTCAGAGCTGATAGGCTGATTTATTCCAGGCCTGAGAAACATGAAGGATGAGCAAGATTATAGATTCAAGCCAAAGGTTCCTAACCCGCTACTCAGGTGAACGTTTGACAGGAGTCTAGGAGTTTCGTGGTGCAGCTTTGTTGACTAGTGCTCTGGTTACCATTTACGGGACAGTCATTTTGAATATGTTGAGTTAAAGGGAGTTAGTCACTATCACACATATGAAGAATGTGGATAAAGGCATAAAATGAGTAAAGGAACAGAACAGTGAAGGGGATAGAAATGTGGTTATTACTTGCATTGAAACAATAGCCTTTCAGCAAAGGACTTCACCATGAGAGAGCCATTGTGGAAAAAGTCTAGCAGCAGAAACACAGGATAAATTAGGTGTAAGCCTGAAAGGCTTTTTCCCACAATATGTTGGGACACAACCCACCCTACCTTCTAGCAGGTGCACAAGAATCTGCTTGCAGCAGAACTGGTGTGTGTGATTTCTCTGCATGGGGAGGTTGGCCACTAGGGACAAAATTAAGGTAGTCTGCCTATTGAGAATAGAGATTTGGGAACTGGATGAAGGCAGAACAGGGAATGGATAGTGCAAACGGATCTGTCCCTTTGTGGACCATTCTACATGACTGAGAGCAGGCAGTGTTGAGGCTGTGTCCACTTTCACAGCATGAGATGAGGGATCATTTATCCTCCCTCCAAATCTGAGGAATTCCCCAGTCCTCAGCTTGGCTGCTTGGGTTGTGTGCTGGGAAGTGGGTCCTGGGTTAATGCAGAGGTACAGAGAAACCCACAGGGTATTCACCTTTGGGTCTGCTCCCTGGCAAGATAGTGGGAAATAAGGCTTTACCCAAGGGCTCATTAGAATTTAATTGTAATATGAAGACTAAATCCCCTAAAAGTCTTACAGAGGGTGGGATGCACTCCCAACAGACAGAATATCAAAAACTATTCCCCGGTAGAACGGACGGATATATTTAACAGTAAGTTAGACACACATCTGAAATTAACAGAATAAAGATCCTTAAAATATTGCTGCTCATGAAGATTGGCTGGGGACAGCAAAGTGGAGGTAGAACTTGGTTTATAATTAACAGTGAAATACTGTTATATAGTTTCTGCACACAAACTGTACCAGTTTAACTAAGCTGGTTTAAAAACATAGCTCAACTGGTGCAAGTTTTGTGTAGCCAAGGCCTAAATAATCTGCTTAAAAGTTCTGTTTTAGTTCAGAAATACCTTGAGCAGAATATCAGCAAGTGGAGGAGCAAAATTCAATTCTAATAAAATATTAGACTGTTTTAATGTAAATCACATTATGAGGGAAGTAACTTTCATTCCACAATTGGTCATTCTAAGAGCTGGAAAACATATTTCCTTTGGAAAAAAAAATAAAGTGTCAGTGCGGATATAGGAAAATCATATTTAAATATTGAGAATTTTGCTTTGGATATTATTTTTCAAAGAAAGGAGCCAAATGCTGCTCTTGGTTATACATACACAACTTTCATTGGACCAAACTCTATCCAATGGGGTTCACTTGTATGCATCCAAAGATGGTACTCGACTTCTGGACTTAAAGAAAGAGAGACTGAGAAACCTATGTTTCAAATCATCCTTGCTATGATATGCTGGGGTGAATTTTAGAAAGAGTTTGCAAATACTGCACCAAAGGATAAATAAATCGGTTCAAATGACAGACAATAAAACCAAAGATTACTGCTGTTTTGTGAGTGGCACATTAAAGTAAATTATGTGCAAAGTTCAGATTACCTGCAAATGTAGATGAGTCACCTATGTTCATTTAAGATTTAATTAATCCAATACGTTAATTCATATTAGATTTTCCTGTTAATGTTTTTTTGTAAATTAAAAAAAAGATAGACAGGGCCGGCCTTAAGACCAAATAGTGCCCCAGGTGAAGAGTGTGTTTGCCCTCCCACCCATCCCGCTCCCTTTGTTAATCTTTAAATACCTTATTTTTATTGCATTTGTAGCCCATTTAATGACTTTGATGCACAATTTGCATGCATGATTTATCCTTGTCATATAAGATGATAAATTTGCACACTAGGTTCTGTAAATCTCTATTTATTCATGCCATATAAACACAAATAAAAAATTGTTTCCTCTAAGCTTATAGAACCTTTTTAATTTTAAGAATAACTGAAATGTACTAACATAAAGAAATTGAACTGTGCACAAATATTGGGTGGACCAGTATTGAATAATGCTACAGTAGGTGACAGTCTTAGAATGTTAACCCTAATCCTTTAGTCCAAAAGGTCGCTTTTCTCACCTTTGCCCTCATGTATTGAAGCATAGTATCAGAGAGATCAAAAAACTGGCCAATGGCATTTTCAAGCAATAAAATAGCAAGTTACATCAGTCTCTTGTTGGCCATCGTTGATCAAAGATATGTTTTAATGAGCCTGAGCTTCGAAAAGCTGCACTCACCACTCGCGACTGTGAGCAGAATCCTCAAAGATATCCACATACTGGAAAAGTGTACCTCAGCTCTGTATCGTGAATGAAATGGATAATTTGGAATGGAGAATGCTTCCCACGTGGCAAAATGTGATGGATGTTGTCCAATTTGACATAGAGGTCTTTATCGTAGATGTCTGAACATTCCCCCTGTGTCTGCATCTGGTGAAGTTCCATATAATTGTTCCAGAGTGTGTTCCTGTCCACCAGCATCTTACTAATGTCATACAAAAAAAAAAAAAAAAACCCAGGTCTTTTTGTGGTGCTTCATTTGTCCGAACCTTTCTTTGATGGGCACTGGAGCAGTGTCAACTAGCAAGAAAAAAACCTCCCGCTTATTCCGCAGACTTAGAAAATCATCAAAAATTCTGTGTTAAGCATGGCAAAAGAAGTAACCATATTTTTTATATTGTTGTGTAGATAGAAGTTCAATAGATATCTCTGGGCTCTCATTAAATATGTCCTTTATTAGTTGCTACTCACACTCTTCAAGTTGTAAAACACAAGTATGCTTTCACAATTACCCAATAAAACAAGATTTACAATATCGAGGCTGGGCTTTCACATTAGTTCATTCTTATATCTCACTGACTGATTGGCCCCTTATATACCCATGAAGATATGGCTGACAACATTCTAGGAGGTTTGAGGAAAATGTGGTTCTCAGAAAGTCTAGAAGGTTCTACAAAGATCCAGAACATCCTAGGAGGTTAGTGAAAAATAAATCCACATATGGGATATTGAGGAACTGTCCCAGATTGAGGTGTCATTAGAGGAGGCTTTGGAACAAATTAATAAACTAAAGAGTAATAAGTCACCAGGACCAGATGGTATTCACCCAAGAGTTCTGAAGGAACTCAAATGAAATTGCAGAACTACTAACTGTATTCTGTAACCTATCATTTAAATCAACTTTTGTACCAAATGACTGGCGGATAACTAACGAGACGCCAATTTTTAAAAAGGGCTCCAGAGATGATCCCAGCAGTTACAGGTTGGTAAGCCTGACTTCAGTACCAGGAAAACTGGTTGATACTATAGTCAAGAACAAAATTGTCAGACACATAGATGAACATAATTTTTTGGGAATGAGTCAACATGTTTTTGTAATGATTTTTGAAATCATGCCTCACCATTCTACTAGAATTCTTTGAGGATACACTATATCCACTGGATCCCCAAGCATGTGGACGGGGGGATCCAGTGGATATAGTGTACTTAGATTTTCAGAAAGCCTTTGACAAGATCCTTCACCAAAGACTCTTAGGCAAAGTAAGCTGTCATGGGATAAGAGGGAAGGTCCTCTCATGGATTGGTAATTGGTTACAAGATAGGAAACAAAGGGTAGGAATAAATGGCCAGTTTTCAGAATGGAGAGAGATAAATAGTGGTGTCTCTTAGAGGTCTGTACTGGGACAAGTACTGTTCAACATATTCATAAATGATCTGGAAAAGGGGGTAAACAGTGAGGTGGCAAAATTTGCAGATGATATAAGACTACTCAAGATAGTAAGGCCCAGGCAGACTGCAAAGAGCTACAAAAGGATCTCTCAAAACTGGGTGCCTGGGCAACAAAATGGCAGATGAAATTCAATGTTAGTAAATGCAAAGTAATGCACATTGGAAAACATAATCCCAGCTATACATATAAAATGATGGGGTCTAAATTAGCTGTTACCACTCAAGAAAGAGGTCTTGGAGTCCTTGTGGATAGTTCTCTGAAAACATCCACTCAATGTCAAAAAAGTGAACAGAATATTGGGAAGCATTAAGAAAGGAATAGATAATAGAAAATATCATGTTGCCTCTATATAAATCCATGGTATGCCCACATCTTGAATACTGCTTGCAGATGTGGTCACCCCATCTCAAAAAAGATATATTGGAATTGGAAAAGGTTCAGAAAAGGGCAACAACAATGATTGGGGTATGGAACAGCTTCCGTATGAGGAGAGATTAATGTGACTGGAACTTTTTAGCTTGGAAAAGAGACAACTAAGGGGGGATATGATTGAGGTCAATAAAATGATGACTAGTATCGAAAAAGTAAATAAGGAAGTGTTATTTACTCTTTCTCATAACACAAGAACTAGGAGTCACCAAATGAAATTAATAGGCAGTAGGTTTAAAACAAACAGAAGTACTTTTTTTCACACAACACACAGTCAACCTGTGGAACTCCTTGCCAGATGTGAAAGCCAAGACTATAACAGGTTTAAAAAAAGAACTAGATAAATTCATGAGGATAGGTCTATCAATGGCTATTAGTTGGTATGGACAGGGATTGTGTCCCTAGCCTCTGTTTGCCAGAAGATGAGAATGGGCGACAGGGGATGGATCACTTGATGATTACCTGTTCTGTTCATTCCCTCTAGGGCACCTGGCATTGGCCACTGTCGGAAGACAGAATACTGGGCTAGATGGACTTTTGGTCCGACCCAGTAGGGCCATTCTTATGTTCTCATATGTGAAATGTGTTATTTCAAACATTCTATTTTCCCTCCTGTTGCTAACAACAAAAAGAGCACCCTGAGTCCAGCACCCCCAAGCCCGACACCCCATGTACGAAAGCCTTTTCTTTTAACCTCAGATAAATGAATTAATGAGTCGGTGTATCTTCATGAGAATTTTGCATTCCTATGAACAACACAGCTTTGTAATTTGTAGCACACGAATATAAAGTGCATTGTATCATAATAGAAATAACACCCTGGACTTCACACCTGTATATTTTCTGGTTCAAAAGTGAATGTTAAATCTGTGTCTGGTTGTGCACATAACTCTGTAAGTGATCAGCCCTGTCAGTGTTGATAATTGTCAACCTGTGTTGAATTGGCCTAAGAGTTTTTGGCACAAGTGTTTTACTTCCTTCCACCACCTGCAAATGCAGAGCACGAGAGAACTAAAGTGAAATAAATAGCAGCTGTTCTGTTCCCTGCTTCATAAGTCTGTGCTACAGTAAAATTCTCAGTGAGAGTTCAAAGCACTGGAGACAGGAAGATGGGAAGGTGATACAAACTACTAACTAGAAATAGTTTACAGGAAGGGTCATGTGAATAGAAGGGCCTTGAAATCTGGCATTCTGTTTTTGTGGCCCGAGGAGATTTTTATTTGTTCATCTTTCTATGATACTTCCAGAGAGTATAGCAGTAATGGTAACTAAATATACTGTAAGGATGTATATAAATACTTTGGTAATAAAAAAGACCAATTAGAGTATGGGAAAACCATATCCTATCAATATGACTTTGCTATGTAATATTAGTTTTCTTTAAAAACACAGATGCATCTGCTTAAATGTGTTTCCCATAGAAATGTAGCATTGGATTGTTCCAAGAGAGTGAAGATTTACAGTCTTCTGGAGTTCGCATTGTGGGTGTTAAAATTATTCTTATTCTTGGTATTCAGTAATTCCTGGATTTTTACAGTGCAAAGGTGTTGGCCACCTGCTTATGCGAACGTCTACCCTACCACATAAGGGTATCCAGTAAGCGATATGCGAGATTTTAGAAAGTCTTTTCTTCCCTTTGTAATGATTTCAAATGTACGAATATGGAAGGATGTTCTTCTTAGTTTAAAAAGATATTGAGTGATGAGGACAATAAAATCAGGATTCCCCCCCCCCACACACACACACCACCACATTTGCATTCCTATTTAATGTAAATATGTGAGGAAAGTTTCTGCATGTGCACAGTTCGTGTTTCAGTTTGTCAAGTGGTTTCTAAAAGTACCTTACTCATAAGACACGAGTAAGATGAATTAATCTTTACAGACCATTGTCAAGATTTGCTGGGCACAAATATACAATTCTTACTCTACTCTAAAATGTCCATCTACATTTTATATCGGTCTCAAAACAACTATGCACCCTCCACAACAAGGACAGAAATGAACTATTAAAGGACTATAAGCCGCACTCCCCCAATTGGAAGTTTGGTCATATGCCCTGGAGGCAATATATAGCCTAATTTGTTTAGACTTGCTGTCTTAAAAATAATATGCCTAATGGCTATTATACTTCCCCATAGGTCTCATGGTCTAACTGCTCTCTGGACCAAACTCTGTCCTCAGTTACATCCACTGAAGTCTTGAAAATTCTTGCTTTAATATTCTGGTAGAGTTGGGTGATACCTAGCTGTTTTTTCATTTACTCACTATCATCTGATTAAAATATCACATTTATTGAATTTAACCTTTGCTCATAAGGTAAGGTTTGAGTCTTACTTCCCTCTTCCCTTTTGAAGTCAAAATTCACAGTGATTTATAGAAAAGAGAAGGAAGCAGGTATCAGCCAGTGATCCAGAGTTCAGCAAAATAGATGGACCAAAAAACTGTGATTCAACTAAGAAGCCTACCCCCAAACTAATCAGAGTGCACCCTCAGAATGCCAGGAGCATTTGCTGCACCAGAGAAGGAGGTCAAAGAGGCCTAGTCCTGGAATGGAAAGGACTGCTGATATTCATTTTCAAACGAATTGAAACACAACAAAGATACCAAAGAATAACTGCACCATGCCTAGCAGTCATCTTCATTTCAGAAATTTGAGTCTCTTGTTCTTAATAACCACATATTTTTAAAAGCACAATTGACATTTGGGTGGAGGATGGAATGGTCATTCTTAGCTCTTGCCAACTTTTACTATTTCCCTTGAATTAGAGATTGGTAATGTAAAAATATTGTCAAAATTAAAAAAATATTAAATAAGAATGATCTGTTCCTGTAGAATATCCATGTGGAAATTTAAAGAACTAACCTGCTTTTCACAGTTAATGCTGTTTTAAGCCTTGTCTATGTTGGGGATGAATCCTGGTTACAGTCGTCAGTGTAGCTACACCAGTGCAAACCTCTCGTGTACACAGGCCAAACCACTATAAGCAGCAATTTACATCTGTGCCATTCAGTCCAGTTTCAAGCAGGGGAAAGTTTGTTTATACAGTTTTGCTTGTCTGGCTTTGGGGTTTGCACTAATGCATGCATGAAATACTCAGTGTTGACAAGACCTTCGTTTTTGCACTTCACTCATTTTGGACAGAACCACTAGACGTGTTAGGCCTTGTTTGCAGTCTTTTCTACTTCTTTCTTTGGTACAGCAGTGCAGTGTGTGGATTGCAGATACCGCCAGGGGATGCTTAGATTAGGTTTTATATAAAACAATGGTTTCCAGTGAAATTAAGAGCAAAAATTCCTTGGAATAGTTATATTCATATTAGATATTGCAAAACCCCTTTCCCAAGAATATCTAAATATCCAGCCTATACTATGGTATTTGTAGATGAAAAATCCTATAAAATATATTTTTGTCAAAATGCTTACTTGGTCAATAATACTAATCTATATTATTAACACTGGAGGAATATGGAAAACTTTTTACAACTGTGTTGGCTGGTTGGTTGGTTTTAGCAATTCACCCCTGTGCAGGGGGCCAGTGTAAAACCTGTGCATTACTTAAATCTCCCTTATGGTAAGCCCTCAAAATAGGCTTCTAGCAAGACATAAATGGTGCATAGGCCTGAGGTTGGCCCTCTACACAAGGATAAAATTTTACCCTCAGGTGCCCAATTCAACAACCTGTATTCACACTGAGTAGCATTTACACACATGAATATTCCCAATCTCTAATGACTCAAATGGGGCTCCATGTGTTTGAGTGCTAACGAAGGCCTTGTCTATATGTGCAAGTTAGAGTGCATTATATCAGCCATGGGTACCCTAACTCCTGAGGTGTCCACAGTGACAAGGCACTTACAGTGCTTGGACTGCGCGGCTGGAGCGCTCCTGGTAATCCACACCCACGTGAAGCATAGAGCTTTCTGTGCCTTGGCTGAAGTGCGAGGGTGTCAGTTTGACGACATGTTGCATTGCTGCACTGTGATTGGCTTCTGGAAATGTCCCATAATCCCTTGAAGTTAAATTAGGGTTACCATATTTCAGCGAGCAAAAAAGAGGACGGGAGGAGCCCC